>NC_057794.1:528313412-528329318 GCF_018294505.1 Triticum aestivum
CGCCGCCCCGCGCCTCGCCTGAGCCGCCGCCTTTCGGAACCCTCCGCCACCGCCGCTTTTCGCCTGAGAACCGGTAAAAACAGCAAAGTCGCCGCCGTTTTTTTTGTAAACCCTAGATCGTTTTTTTCTTCGAATTAGATCGGTTCATTTTTCTCGGTTTTCTTCTGTTAGTTTTATTTTACGAACGTTCATTCGTTTAGACCTGTTAACGAACGAATTCGTTCATTAGTCTCTGTTAGCGGAAGTTCATCCGGTAGATTTTTCTTTTTCTGTTCTATTTTCGCCAGGGACCTATCCACGAATACTTTTATCGCAGATTAGCCCCTGATCTTCAAACCCTCGCAACTTTTTAACCGTTCGTCCAAATTCAGTGAAACCAATGCCAAAATCTTCGTCTCGAACCCCTCTTTCCGGTTAACCAACTTGAACATGATTTTAACAAATTAAAATTTGATTTCAAGCAGATTTGATTTCGAAGTTCTTTCGATCGTAGTTCGAGTTTTGTAGCTCCGATTTGATCGATTATTTTTGCAAATCAAAACTCTTCAGTTGAACTTTCAGATTTGATTTTTCTCATCTGAGTTTTACCCGTGCATCTATGCTTGAGTGCTTATATATGCTATTGTTTGTTTGCGATAGAATTCCCGGAGTGCGAAGCGTGCTACTACGAGTCTCTAGGGTTTGCAGATCGTCAGCAAGGCAAGTAACACTTTGATCATATCCCTTATTTACCTTGTTTTTATGCACTAGTTACAATCCTCAAAAACTGCATGATTAGAATGTGATTAACTTGTGGGTATTGGGAAGTAGATGATGAGGTAGAACCTATTGCCCTTTATTATCAAACATTGGGAGTTACTTCTACGTTATGCTATTACTGCTATGCTATGCTCGTAGACGTGGTTTGGTTTGAGAGAATTCATGAAAGATGTGAGAGATATTGTTAATTAAGGGTATAACTTAAGGTGGCTACTTTAATAAACATCTGGGTGGATTGTTTGTGGGCACTTGGGGAACTCGAGTGTTGTCCAAGGAGATCCCGGGGAACCCGTGTGATCATCCTATGGTTCGCCACCCAGGCTCAAAGGATCCTAATATACTTCATGCTGGAAACTTCCGTGTGCAGCCACAAGCTGTTAGGGAACGTAGTAATTTCAAAAAAATCCTACGCACACGCAAGATCATGGCGATGCATAGCAACGAGAGGGGAGAGTGTTGTCCACGTACCCTCGTAGGCCGAAAGTGGAAGCGTTAGCACAATGCGGTTGATGTAGTCGTACATCTTCACGATCCAACCGATCAAGTACCGAACGCACGACACCTCTGAGTTCTGCACACGTTCAACTCAGTGACGTCCCTCGAACTCCGATCTAGCGGAGTGTTGAGGGAGAGTTTCGTCAGCACAACGGCGTGGTGACGATGATGATGTTCTACCGACGCAGGGCTTCGCCTAAGCACCGCTACGATATGACCGAGGTGGATTATGGTGGAGGGGGGCACCGCACACGGCTAAGAGATCAAGAGATCAATTGTTGTGTCTTTGGGGTGCCCCCTGCCCCCGTATATAAAGGAGTGGAGGAGGGAGAGGGCCGGCCCTCTCTATGGCGCTCCCTAGGGGAGTCCTACTCCCACCGGGAGTAGGATTCCCCATTTCCTAGTAGAACTAGGAGCCCTTCCAAGTAGTAGGAGTAGGAGGGAAGGAAAGGGAAGGGAAAAGGAGAAGGAAGGAAGAGGGCGCGCCCCTCCCTAGTCAAATTCGGACCAGCCCATGGGGAGGGGTGCGGCCACCCTTTGAGGCCTTTCTCTCCTTTCCCATATGGCCCATTAAGGCCCAATACGAATTCCCGTAACTCCCCGGTACTCCCGAAAATACCCGAATCACTCGGAACCTTTCCGATGTCCGAATATAGTCGTCCAATATATCGATCTTTACGTCTTGACCATTTCGAGACTCCTCATCATGTCCCCGATCACATTCGGGACTCCGAACTCCTTCGGTACATCAAAACACATAAACTCATAATATAACCGTCATCGAACTTTAAGCGTGCGGACCCTACGGGTTCGAGAACTATGTAGACATGACCGAGACACGTCTCCGGTTAATAACCAATAGCGGAACCTGGATGCTCATATTGGCTCCTACATATTCTACGAAGATCTTTATCGGTCAAACCGCACAACAACATACGTTGTTCCCTTTGTCATCGGTATGTTACTTGCCCGAGATTCGATCGTCGGTATCTCAATACCTAGTTCAATCTCGTTACTGGCAAGTCTCTTTACTCGTTCCGTAACACATCATCCCGCAACTAACTCATTAGTTGCAATGCTTGCAAGGCTTATAGTGATATGCATTACCGAGTGGGCCCAGAGATACCTCTCCGACAATCGGAGTGACAAATCCTAATCTCGAAATACGCCAACCCAACAAGTACCTTCGGAGACACCGGTAGAGCACCTTTATAATCACCCAGTTACGTTGTGACGTTTGGTAGCACACAAAGTGTTCCTCCGGTAAATGGGAGTTCATAATCTCATAGTCATAGGAACATGTATAAGTCATGAAGAAAGCAATAGCAACAAACTAAACAATCAAGTGCTATGCTAACGGAATGGGTCAAGTCAATCACATCATTCTCTAATGATGTGATCCCGTTAATAAAATGACAACTCATGTCTATGGCTAGGAAACTTAACCATCTTTGATTCAACGAGCTAGTCAAATAGAGGCATATTAGTGACATACTGTTTGTCTATGTATTCACACATGTATTATGTTTCCAGTTAATACAATTCTAGCATGAATAATAAACATTTACAATGATATAAGGAAATAAATAATAAATTTTATTATTGCCTCTAGGGCATATTTCCTTCAGTCTCCCATCTGCACTAGAGTCAATAATCTAGTTCACATCGCCATGTGATTTAACATCAATAGTTCACATCACCATGTGATTAATACCCATAGTTCACATCGTCATGTGACCAACACTCAAAGGGTTTACTAGAGTCAATAATCTAGTTCACATCGCTATGTGATTAATACCCAAAGAATACTAAGGTGTGATCATGTTTAGCTTGTGAGGGAAGTTTAGCCAACGGATCTGCTACATTCAGATCTGGATGTATTTTGCAAATTTCTATGTCAACAATGCTCTGCACGGAGCTACTCTAGCTAATTGCTCCTAGTTTCAATATGTATCCAGATTGAGACTTTGAGTCATCTGGATCAGTGTCAAAACTTGCATCGACGTAACCCTTTACGACGAACCTTTTGTCACCTCCATAATCGAGAAACATATCCTTATTCCACTAAGTATAATTTTGACCAATGTCCAGTGATCTACTCCTAGATCACTATTGTACTCCCTTGCCAAACTCAGGGCAGGGTATACAATAGGTCTGGTACACAGCATGTCATACTTTATAGAACCTATGGCTGAGGCATAGGGAATGACTTTCATTCTCTCTCTATCTTCTGTCGTGGTCGGGTTTTGAGTCTTACTCAACTTCACACCTTGTAACACAGGCAAGAACTCCTTCTTTGTCTGTTCCATTTTGAACTACTTCAAAATCTTGTCGAGGTATGTACTCATTGAAAAACAAATCAAGCGTCTTGATCTGTCTCTATAGATCTTGATGCTCAATATGTAAGCAGCTTCACCGAGGTCTTTCTTTGAAAAACTCCTTTCAAACATTCCTTTATGCTTTGTAGAATAATTCTACATTATCTCTGATCAACAATATGTCATTCACATATACTTAACAGAAATGCTGTAGTGCTCCCACTCACTTTCTTGTAAATACAGGCTTCACGGCAAGTCTGTATAAAACTATATGCTTTCATCAACTTATCAAAGCGTATATTCCAACTCCGAGATGCTTGCACCAGTCCATAGATGGATCCCTGGAGCTTGCATATTTTGTTAGTACCTTTAGGACTGACAAAACCTTCTGGTTGCATCATATATAACTCTTCTTTAATAAATCCATTAAGGAATGCAGTTTTGTTTATCCATTTGCCAGATTTCATAAAATGCGGCAATTGCTAACATGATTCGGACAGACGTAAGCATAGATACGAGTGAGAAACTCTCATCGTAGTCAACACCTTGAACTTGTCGAAAACCTTTTTGCGACAATTCTAGTTTTGTAGATAGTAACACTACTATCAGCGTCCGTCTTGCTCTTGAAGATCCATTTAATCTCAATGGATCGCCGATCAGTGGGCAAGTCAATCAAAGTCCATACTTTGTTCTCATACATGGATCTCATCTCAGATTTCATGGCCTCAAGCCATTTCGCGGAATCTGAGCTCATCATCGCTTCCTCATAGTTCGTAGGCTCGTCATGGTCAAGTAACATGACCTCCAGAACAGGATTACCGTACCACTCTGGTGCGGATCTCACTCTGGTTTACCTACGAGGTTCGGTAGTAACTTGATCTGAAGTTACATGATCATCATCATTAGCTTCCTCACTAATTGGTGTAGTAGTCACAGGAACAGATTTCTGTGATGAACTACTTTCCAATAAGGGAGCAGATACAGTTACCTCATCAAGTTCTACTTTCCTCCCACTCACTTCTTTCGAGAGATACTCCTTCTCTAGAAAGGATCCATTCTCAGCAACGAATATCTTGCCTTCGGATCTGTGATAGAAGGTGTACCCAACATTTTCTTTTGGGTATCCTATGAAGATGCACTTCTCCGATTTGGGTTTGAGCTTATCAGGTTGAAACTTTTTCACATAACCATTACAACCTCAAACTTTAAGAAACAACAGCTTATGTTTCTTGCCAAACCATAGTTCATACGGTGTCGTCTCAACGGATTTAGATGGTGCCCTATTTGACGTGAATGCAGCTGTCTCTAATGCATAACCGCAAAACGATAGTGGTAGATCGGTAAGAGACATCATAGATCGCACCATATCTAATAAAGTACGGTTATGACATTCAGACACACCATTACACTGTGGTGTTCCAGGTGGCGTAAGTAGTGAAATTATTTCACATTGTTTTAACTGAAGGCCAAACTCGTTAACTCAAATATTTTACTTCTGCGATCATATCGTAGAAACTTTTATTTTCTTGTTACGATGATTCTCCACTTTACTCTAAAATACTTTGAACTTTTCAAATGTTTCAGACTTGTGTTTCATCAAGTAGATATACCCATATCTGCTCAAATAATCTGTGAAGGTCAGAAAATAATGATATCCGCCGCGAGCCTCAACACTCATCAGACCGCATACATCAGTATGTATTATTACCAATAAGTCAATTGCTTGCTCCATTGTTCCGGAGAACGGAGTCTTAGTCATCTTGCCCATGAGGCATGGTTCGCAAGCATCAAGTGATTCATAATCAAGTGATTCCAAAAGTCCATCCGCATGGAGTTTCTTCATGCGCTTTACACCAATATGACCTAAACGGCAGTGCCACAAATAAGTTGCACTATCATTATTAACTTTGCATCTTTTGGTTTCAATATTATGAATATGTGTATCACTACGATCGAGATCCAACGAACCATTTTCATTGGGTGTGTAACCATATAAGGTTTTATTCATGTAAACATAACAACAATTTATTTTCTTACTTAAATGAATAACCTTATTGCAATAAACATGATCAAATCATATTCATGCTCAACGCAAACACCAAATAACACTTATTTAGGTTCAACACTAATCCCGAAAGTATAGGGAGTGTGCGATGATGATCATATCAATCTTGGAACCACTTCCAACACACATCGTCACTTCACCCTTAACTAGTCTCTGTTCATTCTGCAACTCTCGTTTCGAGTTACTACTCTTAGCAACTGAACCAGTATCAAATACCGAGGGGGTGCTACGAACACTAGTAAAATACACATCAATAATCTGTATATCAAATATACCTTTGTTCACTTTGCCATCCTTCTTATCCGCCAAATACTTGGGACAGTTCCGCTTCCAGTGACTAGTCCCTTTGCAGTAGAAGCACTTAGTCTCAGGCTTAGGACTAGACTTGGGCTTCTTCACTTGAGCAGCAACTTGCTTTCCATTCTTCTTGAAGTTCCCCTTCTTCCCTTTGCCCTTTTCTTAAAACTAGTGGTCTTGTCTACCATCAACACTTGATATTTTTCTTGATTTCTACCTTCATTGATTTCACCATTACGAAGAGCTTGGGAATCATTTCCGTTATCCCTTGCATATCATAGTTCATCACGAAGTTCTACTAACTTGGTGATGGTGAGTAGAGAATTATGTCAATCACTATCTTATCTGGAAGATTAACTCCCACTTGATTCAAGCGATTGTAGTACCCAGACAATCTGAGCACATGCTCACTGCTTGAGCTATTCTACTCCATCTTTTTAGCTATAGAACTTGTTGGAGACTTCATATCTCTCAACTCAGGTATTTGCTTGAAATATTAACTTCAACTGCTGGAACATCTCATATGGTCCATGACATTCAAAACGTCTTTGAAGTCCCGATTCTAAGCTGTTAAGCATGGTGCACTAAACTATCAAGTAGTCATCATATTGACCTAGCCAAATGTTCATAACGTCTGCATCTACTCCTGCAATAGGTCTGTCACCTAGCGGTGCATCAAAGACATAATTCTTCTGTGCAGCAATGAGGATAATCCTCAGATCACGGATCTAATCCGCATCATTGCTACTAACATTTTTCAACATAATTTTTCTCTAGGAACACAATAAACTGGGAGCAACATCGCGAGCTATTGATCTACAATGTAGATATGCTAATACTACCAGGACTAAGTTCATGATAAATTAAAGTTCAATTAATCATATTACTTAAGAACTCCCACTTAGACAGACATCCCTCTAATCTTCTAAGTGATCACATGATCCATATCAACTAAACCATGTCCGATCATCACGTGAGATGGAGTAGTTTCAATGGTGAACATCACTATGTTGATCATATCTACTATATGATTCATGCTCAACCTTTCGGTCTCCGTGTTCCGAGGCCATATCTGTTATATGCTAGGCTCGTCAAGTTTAACCTGAGTATTCCGCGTGTACAACTGTTTTGCACCCGTTGTATTTGAACGTAGAGCCTATCACACCCGATCATCACGTGGTGTCTCAGCACGAAGAACTTACGCAACGGTGCATACCCAGGGAGAACACTTATACCTTGATAATTTAGTGAGAGATTATCTTATAAAGCTACCGCCGAACTAAGCAAAATAAGATGTAGAAAAGATAAACATCACATGCAATCATAATATGTGACATGATATGGCCATCATCATCTTGTGCCTTTGATCTCCATCTCCAAAGCATTGTCACGATCTCCATCGTCACCGACATGACACCATGATCTCCATCATCTTGATCTATATCAATGTGTCGTCACATGGTTGTCTCGCCAACAATTGCTCTTGCAACTATTGCTATCGCATAGCGATAAAGTAAAGCAATTATTTGGCGCTTGCATCTTATGCAATAGAGAGATAACCATAAGGCTTTTGCCAGTTGCCGATAACTTCAACAAAACATGATCATCTCATACAACAACTTATATCTCATCACGTCTTGACCATATCACATCACAACATGCCCTGTAAAAACAAGTTAGACATCCTCTACTTTGTTGTTGCAAGTTTTACGTGGCTGCTATGGGCTGAGCAAGAACCGTTCTTACCTACGCATCAAAACCACAACGATAGTTTGTCAAGTTGGTGCTGTTTTAACCTTCACAAGGGCCAGGCGTAGCCACACTCGGTTCAACTAAAGTTGGAGAAACTGACACCCGCCAGCCACCTGTGTGCAAAGCACGTCGGTAGAACCAGTCTCGCGTAAGTGTACGCGTAATGTTGGTCCGGGCCGCTTCATCCAACAATACTGCCGAACCAAAGTGTGACATGCTGGTAAGCAGTATGACTTATATCGCTCACAACTCACTTGTGTTCTACTCGTGCATATTACATCAACGCATAAAACCTGGCTCTGATGCCACTGTTGGGGAACGTAGTAATTTCAAAAAAATATCCTACGCACACGCAAGATCATGGTGATGCATAGCAATGAGAGGGGAGATTGTTTTCCACGTACCCTCGTAGACCAAAGCGGCAGCGTTAGCACAACGCAGTTGATGTAGTCATACGTCTTCACGATCCGACCGATCAAGTACCGAATGCACGGCACCTCCGAGTTCTGCACACGTTCAACTCGATGACGTCCCTCGAACTCCGATCCAGCCGAGTGTTGAGGGAGAGTTTCGTCAGCACGACGGCGTGGTGACGATGATGATGTTCTACGGACGCAGGGCTTCGCCTAAGCACCGCTACGATATGACCGAGGTGGATTATGGTGGAGGGGGGCACCGCACACGGCTAAGAGATCAAGAGATCAATTGTTGTGTCTTTGGGGTGCCCCCTGCCCCCGTATATAAAGGAGTGGAGGAGGGGGAGGGTCGGCCCTCTCTATGGCTCGCCCTAGGGGAGTCCTACTCCCACCAGGAGTAGGATTCCCCCTTTCCTAGTAGAACTAGGAGCCCTTCCAAGTAGTAGGAGTAGGAGAAGGAAGGAAGGGGGTGCCCCCCTCCCTAGTCCAATTCGGACCAACCCATGGGGAGGGGTGCAGCCAACCTTTGAGGCCTTTCTCTCCTTTCCCGTATGGCCCATTAAGGCCCAATACGAATTCCCGTAACTCCCCGGTACTTCCGAAAATACCCGAATCACTCGGAACCTTTCCGATGTCCGAATACAGTCGTCCAATATATCGATCTTTACGTTTCAACCATTTCGAGACTCCTCGTCATGTCCCCGATCTCATCCGGGACTGCGAACTCCTTCGGTACATCCAAACACATAAACTCATAATATAACCGTCATCAAACTTTAAGCGTGCGGACCCTACGGGTTCGAGAACTAAGTAGACATGGCCGAGATACATCTCCGTTCAAAAACCAATAGCGGAACCTGGATGCTCATATTGGCTCCTACATATTCTACGAAGATCTTTATCGGTCAAACCGCATAACAACATACGTTGTTCCCTTTGTCATCGGTATGTTACTTGCCCGAGATTTGATCGTCGGTATCTCAATACCTAGTTCAATCTCGTTACCGGCAAGTCTCTTTACTCGTTCCGTAACACATCATCCCGCAACTAACTCATTAGTTGCAATTCTTGCAAGGCTTATAGTGATATGCATTACCGAGTGGGCCCAGAGATACCTCTCCGACAATCGGAGTGACAAATCCTAATCTCGAAATACGCCAACCCAACAAGTACCTTCGGAGACACCTGTAGAGCACCTTTATAATCACCCAGTTACGATGTGACGTTTGGTAGCACACAAAGTGTTCCTCCGGTAAACGGGAGTTGCATAATCTCATAGTCATAGGAACATGTATAAGTCATGAAGAAAGCAATAGCAACAAACTAAACGATCAAGTGCTATGCTAACGGAATGGGTCAAGTCAATCACATCATTATCTAATGATGTGATCCCGTTAATCAAATGACAACTCATGTCTATGGCTAGGAAACTTAACCATCTTTGATTCAACGAGCTAGTCAAATAGAGGCATACTAGTGACATACTGTTTGTCTATGTATTCACACATGTATTATGTTTACGGTTAATACAATTCTAGCATGAATAATAAACATTTATCATGATATAAGGAAATAAATAATAACTTTATTATTGCCTCTAGGGCATATTTCCTTCACAAGCCATTATGGGCTCTGGCATAGTTGAGTATGTTGTGTGACCTTTTTCAGTGGTAAACTAGCAGATGTAGGGGATGTAGGTGGTACGGTGTACCCGTTGAAAGAGTTAATGCTTCTGAAAGACTGTGTCTCGGTCATCCGTTTCTCAAACACCATGTAGTGCGAGAAATCCAACGGAGGCGATCGAGTCTTATGGGGAAAAGTGCGCAAACCTCTGCAGAGTGTATAAACTAATCATGGTTAGTCGTGTCCCTGGTTATGGACATCTTGAGTATCTGGTACTTGAATTATTGATTTGATCTCATCACTTTTAATTAATTTTGTGGGGTTATTAATACTGTTTAATTGGGATTGAGATGGGGTTACCTTCTTAATGTTTCAACCACCATGATAGTTAAATAAAATCTATTCCTTTGTTGTAGGGAAAATTGGCTTTATGCAAAATATTAACCTTAGAGCTTTCCACCAGCCATATATGCATGTAGTGATAGCATTTATTTGTTCATTGCTCTACTGTGTTATTTTGCCAGCATATTCCATGTGCTGACCCGTTTCGGGATGCAACATATTATGTTGCTGACTTTTCAGACGAAGAGTAAGGTGCGCTAGGTCGTTGTCGTGCACTCAGCTATGCCGTTGGAGTTGATGGACTCATTTACCTTTGATGCTTCTACAGTTATCTTCTTTAGTTGGCCTTAAGCCATATTATTGTATTAAGTTCTCTTTTGAGACATTCGATGTAATAAGTGTGTGATTGCACTATGTTATAAAATCCTTCAAGTACTGTGTGTGTGTCAGCATTACCGATCCAGGGATGATACTTATGCACAGAGATCAGAGCACACGCTGTTTGTAGGACACGGCCACTAAGAAAAGCCATAGGTCACTCTCTACTCATTTCTAACACCTCTCCATTTTCCACTCTATAGATGACGGGCCCAAGGAACAAGTTTGCTCAACCAGATGAAGACACACCTTTTGGTCGACACTTGAAGGAAGTCACTAGGTACCTGAACATCGGAATACCAAGCTTCACCAGGACCTACACCACCACTTGAACAGAAGAGGAGCGTTGGATGATTCTAGTTCAAGTTCCAAGTAGAACATTCATGGCAGTTACTGAGCCCATAGAGTTTTCCTTTGATGCACCAACCTAGAGTCTAGGAAAGAGCATGGCAGCTCACATCGCCATGGGACGCATCGTCGAAGTTTACCACAAGGATCTAAAGGACACTATCTACCAGATATGTGGGCACAGAGATGAGCAATGGGAGATGAACAATACCAGGAGGGACAAGTTCATTGCAGCTTTCATCCAGGAGTTAAACCAGCACATTCGATGCCAGGAGAACCAAATGTGCGCAAACATGATAGATCTAAAGAAGGTGATGACCAGGAACATGGAGCTAGAAGAGGAACTCAAGTCTACACGCGACGAATATGAGGAGGAAATCGCAATACTAGTGGAGAAGAATGACGACCTGACGAGGAAGCTAGGAGTATTCATGGGAGACCCCGCGCCAGGAGGAGATGACGATCATCCCGAGGACTACATCATCATCGACGACACCGACTCCGACCCGACAGTAGTGATGATGATTACGAAGACGAAGCTGGAGCGGATATCATGGAGTCTTCCACAGATCAAAATTTCTAGTCGACCACCATATCATCAGTAGTATTTCCCCATGTATATAGTAGTAGTCCGAGCACTTTTGTAACGGTAGCTAGATCGATTGTAGGCCCTTGTTTGAATTGATTGGTGTGGTATGAATGTGTTTGTCTCATGTGCATATGGGTAGTGCTTTCTCACTAGACCTCACTCTATTCAAATCTCTCCCCTCTAAACCCATCAGATGCCTCCAAGACGTGGCCCCGGATTTGTCTCTCCATGGAGGATACACTCACAATGGAGGAAGTTCCCACAACCACAGTGGCCCCAGGAATGGAAACGTGAATGGAGCAAGCAGTAACCAGAACCGTTCCAACCCAGCAACACCTGCTAAGAAGGATCTGAGTCATGTCACCTGTTACAAGTGCGGGAAGACTGGGCACTACGCCAATGATTATTCTGAGCTGAAGAATGGCAATGGCAATGGAAGCTCTGGGAAGAAGCCCAATCCCTTCACCAGAGGTTAGGTGAACCATGTTAACATGGATGAGGTTGAGGAGCAACCTGATGCAGTTATCGGTAAGTTTTTGGTTAAGTCATTTACCGCCCTCGTTCTTTTTTATACTGTTGCATCGCATTCATACATATCAAGGGGATTTGTGGACAAGTTTAAGTTACCCACCTTAGCCCTTAGGTCACCCATGTTAGTAAGTTCACCAGGTGCAGAGTATATGGCCAGCCAATGGTGTGATCGGTTACCCTTAACCATTGGTAGCCATGTTTTCCCCTCAGACCTAATAATTTTGGAGTCACAAGGATTGGATATAATACTAGGCATGGATTGGCTGTCGAAGTATGGAGGGAACATTGATTGTGCTAGTAGGACAATTCTGCTCACCACCCTGGAGGGGAAAAGGATTAAGTATGTATCCAGGCATGTGCCAAGGACGACCCAAGTAAATTCCCTCTTAGGAGTTGTTCAGGAGGAAGTGCCTGTAGTGATGGATTACCCAGATGTATTTCCAGAGGAACTACCAGGCATGCCGCCGGATCGAGACATTGAGTTTTTGATAGAGCTGTTGCCAGGCACCAGACCGATATCGAAGAGACCATACCGGATGCCCGCAAATGATCTGGAGGAAATTAAGAAGAAGATTAAGGAGTTGTTGGAGAAAGGTTACATTCGATGAAGTTCGTCACCATGGGGAGACCCAGTGCTCTTAGTTGAGAAGGAGGATGTATCCTTGAGAATGGTTGTTGATTACCGTGCATTGGATGAAGTGACGATCAAGAACAAGTACCCACTGCCGATGATCAATGATTTGTTTGACCAGCTGCAAGGAGCTAAAGTATTCTCCAAGATCGATCTACGATCAGGATACCATCAGCTGAAGATCCGAGAACAGGATGTACCTAAGACAGCCTTCACCACAAGGTACAAGCTATATGAGTATGTGGTTATGTCATTTGGATTGAATAATGTCCCAGCCTATTTTATGAGTATGATGAATAAGGTGTTCATGGAGTTCTTGGACAAGTTTGTCGTGGTGTTCATTGATGATATTTTGGTATACTCGAAGAATGAAGAGGAACACAAGGAACATTTGCGTTTAGTTCTCGAGAAGCTCAGGGAACATCAGCTATATGCCAATTTCAGCAAATGCAAGTTTTGGTTGAAGGAAGTTGGATTTCTTGGGCATGTTATATCAGGAGAAGGTATAGCAGTAGACCCTATCAAGGTTCAGTATATCACTGACTGGTTGGCACCCACCTCAGTTGGAGAGATCCATAGTTTTCTTGGACTCGCGGGATATTATCGGAGATTCATTGAGAATTTTTTCAAGATTGCGAAGCCTATGACGGAGTAGTTGAAGTAGGATGCCAAGTTTAAATGGACAGATGAATGTGAGGCAAGATCCCAGTGTTGATTCTGCCGGATATACGCAAGGATTTCCAAGTGTATTGCGATGCTTCTCGCTTAGGACTTGGAGGAGTACTTATGCAAGACGGAAGAGTTGTTTCATATGCCTCACGTTAGCTTCGACCGCATGAGTTGAATTATGCCATGCATGATTTGGAGTTAGCAGCCGTAGTGCATGCACTCAAGACCTGGAGACATTTTCTTATTGGAAACCGTTGTAATGTGTACACGGATCACAAGAGTTTGAAGTACATTCTCACATAGAAGGAGCTGAATCTCAGGCAAAGGAGATGGTTGGATCTTATAAAGGATTATTATATGAAGTTGCACTATCATCCAGGCAAGGCCAATGTCATAGTAGACGCTTTGAGCCGGAAGAGTTATGTCAATACCCTCGTAAGCAGAGGATTGCCAAATTAGTTAGTCGAAGATCTCAGGGAGCTTCGTTTGGAGATAGTCCCAAGAGGCTTTGTTGCAGCATTGGAGGTTCAGTCAACATTATTGGGAAAGATTCGAGAAGCTTAGAAGGATGACAAAGAAATTGTTGAGATAAAAGAGAAGATGGGCGAAGGAAAAGCCAAGGGTTTTCGTGAGGATGAGCACGACACTTTGTGGTTTGAGGACCGTGTTTATGTACCCAATAATGCAGAGATTAGGAAGTTAATACTTCAGGAAGCTCATGACTCGCCATACTCGATACACCCCGGAACACCAAGATGTATTTGGATTTGAAGGATCATTCCTGGTGGACTAGTATGAAGAAGGATATTGCCGAATATGTAGTGGTGTGTGATGTATGTCAGAGAGTGAAGGCAGAACATCAGAAGCCATCAGGATTACTGCAGCCTATGCCGATACCCGAATGGATGTGGGACAAACTTGGTATGGATTTTATCACCGGATTACCCAGGACCCGATCGGGATATGATTCTATCTGGGTAGTAGTGGATCGTTTGACCAAAGTGGCTCACTTTATCCCACTGAAAACCACCTATAGGAGTGCGAAGTTGGCCAAGATATATATGACCAGGATCGTATGTCTGCATGGAGTTCCAAGGACCATCATATCAGATAGAGAAACACAATTTACTTCAAAGTTTTGGCACCAGCTGCACCAGACTTTGGGTACCAGGATAGAGTTTAGTACAGCCTTTCATCCGCAGATAGATGGACAGACCGAGAGAGTCAGTTAGATTCTGGAGGACATGTTGAGAGCATGTGCGCTAGATTATCGATCTAGCTGGGATGATAATTTGCCTTACACAGAGTTCTCATACAACAATAGCTACCAGGCCAGTTTGAAGATGGCACCTTTCGAAGCTTTGTATGGAAGAAGGTGCAGGACACCATTGATGTGGGATGAAGTTGGAGACCGTCAGTTATTTGGACCAGATTTGATCAAAGAGTCCGAAGAGAAGGTCATGTTGATTCGAGATAGACTGAAGGTAGCTCAGTCTAGACAGAATAGTTACGCAGACTCAAAAAGCAAGGAGGTAGTCTATGAAATCGGAGACAGAGCATATCTTCGAGTGTCACCTCTGCGAGGAGTTAAACAATTTGGAGTTAAAGGAAAGTTAGCCTCGAGATTTGTAGGACCATACCGAGTTTTGGAACGTATGGGAGAAATAGCCTACAAGTTGGAGTTACCCGAAGGACTGTCAGGAGTTCATGATGTGTTTCACGTTTCTCAGTTGAAGAAGTGCCATGCTGAGATGACCGATATTCCTCTGAGAGATACAGTGCCCCAGGAAGCAATACAGTTGGATAGCGATTTGACTTACGAGGAGAGACCAGTCAAGATTCTCGAGTTTGCCAGCCAAGTCACACGCAGCAAGGTTATCAAGTTTTGCAAAGTTCAATGGAGCCACCATACCGAGGATGAAGCCACGAGGGAACAAGAAGAAGACCTAGGCAAAGACCACTCACACCTATTGTCTAGCCAGCCCGAATCTCGAGGGCGAGATTCATCTTAAGGGGAGCAGGTTTGTAACATCCCAAATTTTCAATTTGGAATGTTATACGTAGGTCATCATATGCATATCATATTTTATTTGCATGTTGGTTTTGATCCTAGAAATTCTAAGCAACTCAAGGACCCACGGAGAGAGTTGGGGATTTCGTTTATTTTCATATTTGAATTTTTCTCAAATTTGAAAAGACGATCATTCTGGTTTAATTATTTTCTCTCCAAAATATTTCCAATATTAAAATAAAAGAGATGAGATAAAATGACTTCTCCAAAATAAAAGATATATTGGAGGAAAAATATTAAAATCCAATAAATAATTATATTTGGGTTTTATTGCTATTTTATTTGAATTAGAAAAAAATTTGCATTTTTCAATATTGCATTTTAAGGCCAAGAAAATGTTCACTTTGTTCTAAATATTTGATTTAGACGGTGAAAACTATTTTTGTTATTTTTAGAATTTTTTAATATTTATTCAGGATTTTTCCTCTTCCGCGGAATTTGTTTTTAAAAAACGTGTCGCCCAACTAGGCCAACGGCCTAGCCGAGCGGGCCGAAGCCCAGCGCGCCACCGCCTCCCGCTCCGGCTCGGGAGCGGACTCCCGAGCGCCGCCGCCACGTCGTGTCAGTCACGGACACACACCGCCGCCCCCTCCCCTATGTCGGACCACCCACCGAGGCTATT
>NC_057794.1:528329573-528340680 GCF_018294505.1 Triticum aestivum
GATTTTCACCCGAGAACCGGTAAAAACCTCAAAGTCGCCGCCGTTTTTTGTAAACCCTAGATCGTTTTTTTCGAATTAGATCGGTTCGTTTTTCTAGGTTTTCTTCGGTTAGTTTTATTTTACAAACGTTCGTTCGTTTAGATCTATTAACGAACGAATTCGTTTGTTAGTCTGTGTTAGTGGACGTTCATCCAGTAGATTTTTCTTTTTCTGTTCTATTTTCACCAGGGACCTATCCGCAAATACTTTTATCATAGATTAGCCCCTGCTCTTCAAACCCTCGCAACTTTTTAACCGTTCGTCCAAATCCAGTGAAACCAACGCCAAAATCTTCGTCTCGAACCCCTCTTTCTGGTTAACCAACTTGAACATGATTTTGACAAATTAAAATTTGGTTTCAAGCAGATTTGATTTCGAAGTTCTTTTGATCGTAGTTTGAGTTTCGTAGCTCCGATTTGATCGATTATTTTTGCAAAACAAAGCTCTTCAGTTGAACTTTCAGATTTGATTTTTCTCATCTGAGTTTTACCTGTGCATCTATGCTTGAGTTCTTATGTATGCTATTATTTGTTTGCGATAGAATTCCTGGAGTGTGAAGCATGCTACTACGAGTCTCTAGGGTTTGTAGATCGTCAGTAAGGCAAGTAACACTTTGATCATATCCCTTATTTACCTAGTTTTTATGCATTAGTTACAATCGTCAAACACTGCATGATTAGGATGTGATTAACTTGTGGGTATTAGGTAGTAGATGATGAGGTAGAACCTATTGCCCTTTATTATCAAACCTTGGGAGTTATTTCTACGTTATGCTATTACTGCTATGCTATGCTCATAGACGTGGTTTGGTTTGACAGAATTCACGAAAGATGTGAGAGATATTGTTAATTAGGGGTTTAACTTAAAGTGGCTACTTTAGTACAATTCTGGGTGGATTGTTTGTGGGCACCTGGGGAATTCCAGTGTTATCCAAGGAGATCCCGGGGAACCCGTGTGATCATCCTATGGTTCGCCACCCAGGCTCAAAGGGATCATAAGATTATTCATGCTGGAAACTTCCCTGTGCAGCCACAAGCCATTATGGGCTCTGGCATAGTTGAGTATGTTGTATGACCTTTTTCATTGGTAAACTAGTAGATGTAGGGGATGTAGGTGGTACGGTTTACCCGTCGAAAGAGTTAATGCTTCTGAAAGACTGTGTCTCGGTCATCCGTTTGTCAAACACCATGTAGTGCTAGAAATCCAACGGAGGCGATCGAGTCTTTGTGGGGGAAAGTGTGCAAACCTCTGTAGAGTGTATAAACTAATCATGGTTAGCCGTGTCGCCGGTTATGAACATCTTGAGTATCTGGTACTTGAATTATTGATTTGATCTCATTACTCTTAATTCATTTTGTGGGGTTATTAATACTGTTTAATTGGGATTGAGATGGGTTTACCTTCTCAATGTTTCAACCACCATGATATTTAAATAAAATATATTCCTTTGTTGTAGGGAAAAATTGGCTTTATGCAAAATATTAACCTTAGAACTTTCCACCAGCCATATATGCTTGTAGTGATAGCATTTATTTGTTCATTGCTCTACTGTGTTATTTTGCCAGCATATTCCTTGTGCTAACCCGTTTCGGGCTGCAACATATTATGTTGCAGACTTTTCAGACGAAGAGTAAGGTGTGCCAGGTCGTTGTAGTGCACTCAGCTATGTCGTTGGAGTTGATGGACTCATTTACCTTTGATGCTTCTGCAGTTATCTTCTTTAGTTGGCCTTATGCCATATTATTGTATTAAGTTCTATTTTGAGACATTCGATGTAATAAGTGTGTGATTGCACTCTGTTATAAAATCCTTCAAGTACTATGTGTGTCAGCATTACCAATCCAGGGATGACACTTATGCATAGAGATCTGACCACCTGAGGTCGGATCGCTACAAGGTGACGGCCCTTGCAGCGTGGGGTGCTCACTTGGAGTGTGCCAGACCGGTGTGGGACCCATTCCAGGTAGTGGCTTGGATGGGAGACCCGGCTTTAGATGTTTGGTTTTGGTGCGATGTCTGTTTGGTATTAGGCTCGGACATTCGGCACACCTTCATCAAAGGGATAGGAGTAGCAAAAATGTTGCCAAGTTGGTGGCTTCAGGCTTATTGATGTATCACCTTGTATCGTCTTTGTGAATAATTAATAATATGGCTGCATGCATCATCCAGATGCAGAGGCCGGGGGTACATCCTTCTTTTCTAAAATTAAAAAATTAAAAAAATGGAACGGAATAGAACGAAAGCACCACTGTCCAAATAACTAAGTAAATTGTACTCCCTCCATCCCAAAATAAGTGACTTAACTTTGTACTATCTTTGTTTAGTCACTTATTTTGGGACGGAGGGAGTAGTATAAAACTACCACAACTACGGCTAGGGTTCCAAAAACTACCTCTTTAAATTTTTTTGCAATAACTACCACTTTTGAGGTTGGTTGTTTCAAAAACCCCTAGTAGTTGAACTATTAAGTTTTAAGCATGTTTATGACATGTTGGGCCCACCCGCCAGGCCACGTCGGCAGCCGACAGACAGCGCCCTCCCTGACAGCCGTTAGAGGGATTCGTTCCAGCCAGGTCAAAATGACCCGACCCGTCTCACTCCTCTTTCCCTCGCTCTCTTCTCTCGCGCCCGACCTAGCTCTCCTCTTTGCTCGACCATGCAGGCGCCGTTCTCATCATCGGTGACCATGCCGTTGTGGAAGTATGGGGAAGAGAGCACTGACAAAGACACCATCATGTGTGACATCAACATGGAAATGAAGTACTCCCTCCGTCCCATAATGTAAGATGTTTTTTGACACTACACTAAAAACATCTTACATTATGAGACAGAGGGAGTAATTGGTAAGATTTCTCTTCTCTGTTTAGTTATGGTTAGGGTCCTTGCATTTGGGTATTTATCTTTTTAAGCTTTGCTGCACCGGTTCGAAGTAATATTTGGTTGATCTAGCTTGTTATGGTTGTAAGATACCCCAGACACCATTACTAAGCCCCTTTACCGCGGTGCAATTCTTGATGATGTGCCTAAGTGCATGTTGCACAAGCTAAGGCCCAAGAAATGTGTTTCTTTTGAAGGAATTGATACAGGAAGGAGCTTCAATGGCAGCTCTAGGTATGTGAGTTTGCAGTACATGAAGAGTTTGCACAAGTAATTGTGTACATTTACCATTGTTTGACATTACCTTAAGCAGCATATTGAACTCAAATATAGGAGTAGAGTAGAGTAGAGGAGATGATTTCGTCATGTATTAGTCGTATACTGAGCATAAAGTGGAAAGATGATTTAGTGGTATACTAAGCACTGCACCTAAGTAGCATATATGTCTGGAAAGGTGGCATAGAGTGGAGCAGATTGACTGCACAACTGAGACTATGTTGTCTTGGTACTTAGTTGGTCACTGGCCTTTAACTTGCTAATTGACTAATCTTTATCTTGGTGCTTAATTGGCTAGCTCAAAAAAGTGATGTGTAGTTAGACTAGTGTAAGGAGATTAAGCGGTACGAAAACATTGCATTGCATTGTTTTTTCGTCGTTGCCACTATGTTTTAGCTAGCATTTTTGTGTTTTTATCCTTTGATTTCTAGACTTGCATCATGAACCGCATCTGTTGTTATCACTATGTCTCAGCGAGATGAGGGCGTCTTCGTCAGCCGTTACGCCTGCAACCATAGCCTGAGTTGTGATACTACTTGTTGCGTTCGGATCTGTCTCCCTTGCATCTACCTGGGTGGTCGACTTAGGTAACAGTCACAATTGGCAACGAGGACATTGAGATAGGATCACGACAACGAGGGTGTTGAGATAGGATCATTTACTGTCATATCACTAGTAGAAAAAGGGGCTTTCGTTCGGGCCTGGCCAGCCCATTAGTCCTGGTTCTGCCACAAACTGGGACCAGTGGAGGCATTTGTCCCGGTTCGAGAGCCCAGGGGGCGGCCCGGACCTCGTGGGCCTTGGTCCCGGTTAGTCTGGGCCCATTTGTCCCGGTTATTGGCATGAACCGGGACCAATGAGCCTCGCTCCTGGCCCGCAACCATTGGTCCTGGGTCGTTGCAGGATCCGAGACAGAAGGAAGGCCTTTAGTCCTGGTTCCATCCATGAACCGAGAAAAATGAGTTGCCTATATATATACCCCATCACCGGCGAGCAGAGAACTCCACAATGCATTGTTTTTGCTGGCTGGCGAGGGGGAGGGCATTGGGTGCTCTAGCTCACCTTCTACGCACATGAGGTGTTCGATGAAATGCCCGAGCCACACTAGTTAAGCTTTCTCCTCTCAAAGCTCGACCTCTGAGCTCCATTTTTCCCGAGATTTGTCTAGGTTTATATTAGCGGTCCGTCACGCCCCGTCCCCGGCTTCACCGCCGTCCATCGCCCATGCCGATCTCGTCGCCGGGACCACTGTGGTGAGCCTCTGGTTCTTATATTCTTTCTGGAAAAAAAATCTTACTTTACATAGATACTTGTCTAATTTTCTTAGTTTTAACACACATAATTATATATAATGCATGCAGATGAACAAGCAATGGATGTACAGTGACAGACACACCTCCGAGTACATTAAGGGTGTGCATAATTTTCTCGAAGTGGCTGAGGCAAACAAGCAGAATGGTTTTATGTGTTGTCCATGCCCTAGCTGTGGGAATACGAGGTCTTACTCTGACTCGAAAACCCTTCACACCCACCTGCTTTATAAGGGTTTCATGCCACACTATAATGTTTGGACCAAGCATGGAGAAATAGGGGTTATGATGGATGACATCGAAGAAGAAGAGGACGATGACAACTATGTGCCCCTGAATACGGTGATGCTGCAATGGGGGAAGCTGCTGAAGATCAAGAGGAACCAGACGATATGCCCGATGATGATGATCTCCGCCAGGTCATTGTGGATGCAAGGACGCAATGCGAAAGTGAAAAGGAGAAGATGAAGCTTGATCGCATGCCAGAGGATCACAAAAAAGGGTTGTTCCCCAATTGCGGAGATGGCAACAGAAATCTTGGTACCGTACTGGAATTGCTGCATTGGAAGGCAGAGAATGCTGTGTGTGACAAAGGATTTGAGAAGCTACTGAAAATATTGAAGAAGAAGCTTCTAAAGGATAACGAATTGCCCGATAGTATGTACGCAACAAAAAACTCATATGCCCTCTAGGATTGGAGGTGGAGAAGATACATGCATGCCATAATGACTGCATCCTCTACCGCGGTGCGTACAAGGATTTGAACGCATGCCCGGTATGTGGTGCATTGCGGTATAAGATCAGACGAGAAGACCCTGGTGATGTTGACGGTGAGCCCCGCAGGAAGAGGGTTCCTACGAAGGTGATGTGGTATGCTCCTATAATACCACTGTTGAAACGATTGTTCAGAAAGAAAGAGCATGCCAAGTTGATGCGATGGCACAGTGAGGACCGTAAGAAAGATGGGAAGTTGAGAGCACCCGCTGACGGGTCACAGTGGAGAAGAATTGACAGAAAGTACTGGGCTGAGTTTGCAGGTGACCCAAGGAACGTATGGTTTGCTTTAAGCGTGGAGGGCATTAATCCTTTCGGGGACCAGAGCAGCAATCACAGCACCTGGCCCGTGACTCTATGTATGTATAACCTTCCTCCTTGGATGTGCATGAAGCGGAAGTTCATTATGATGCCAATTCTCATCCAAGGCCCTAAGCAACCCGGCAACGACATTGATGTGTACCTAAGGCCATTAGTTGAAGAACTTTTACATCTATGGAATGGAAACGGTGTACGTGCGTGGGATGAGCACAAACAGGAGGAATTTAACCTGCATGCGTTGTTGTTTGTAACTATCAACGATTGGCCCGCTCTCAGTAACCTTTCAGGACAGACAAACAAGGGATACCACGCATGCACGCACTGTTTAGCTGACACCGAAAGTATATACCTGGATAGATGCAGGAAGAATGTGTACCTAGGCCATCGTCGATTTCTCCCGACCAACCATCAATGTCGAAAGAAAGGCAAGCATTTCAAAGGCGAGGCAGATCACCGGAAGAAGCCCGCCATGCGTACCGGTGATCATGTACTTCCTATGGTCTCTGATTTACACATAATCTTTGGAAAGGGTCCCAGCGGACTAGCTGTTCTGAATGACGCTGAGGGACACGCACCCATGTGGAAGAAGAAATCTATATTTTGGGACCTACCCTACTGGAAAGACCTAGAGGTACGCTCTTCAATCGACGTGATGCACGTGACGAAGAACCTTTGCGTGAACCTGTTAGGCTTCTTGGGCGTGTATGGGAAGACAAAAGATACACCTGAGGCACGGGAGGACCTGCAACGTTTGCACGAAAAAGACGGCATGCCTCCAAAGCAGTATGAAGGTCCTACCAGCTACGCTCTTACCAAAGAAGAGAAGGAAATCTTTTTTGAATGCCTACTCAGTATGAAGGTCCCGACTGGCTTATCGTCGAATATAAAGGGAATAATAAATATTCCAGAGAAAAAGTTCCAGAACCTAATGTCTCATGACTGCCACGTGATTATGACGCAACTGCTTCCGCTTGCATTAAGGGGGCTTCTACCGGAAAATGTCCGATTAGCCATTGTGAAGCTATGTGCATTCCTCAATGCAATCTCTCAGAAGGTGATCGATCCAGAACTCATACCAAGGATAAGAAGTGATGTGGTGCAATGTCTTGTCTGTTTCGAGCTGGTGTTCCCACCATCCTTCTTCAATATCATGACGCAAGTCTTAGTTCTTCTAGTCGACGAGATTGCCATTATGGGCCCCGCATTTCTACAAATATGTTCCCCTTTGAGAGGTTCATGGGAGTCCTAAAGAAATATGTCTGTAACCGTGCTAGGCCAGAAGGAAGCATCTCCATGGGCCATCAAACAAAGGATGTCATTGGGTTTTGTGTTGACTTCATTCCTGGCTTTAAGAAGATAGGTCTCCCTGAATCGCGGTATGACGGGAGACTGACTGGAAAAGGCACGCTAGGAGCGGACTCAATAATATGCAGGGACGGGCATTCTTGGTCTCAAGCACACTACACAGTTCTACAGAACTCTACCTTGGTGACCCCATATATCGATGAACACAAGAACAGTCTGCGCTCCAAACACCCGGAGCAGTGTGATGACTGGATTACATGTGAACACATCAGGACTTTCAGCAGTTGGTTGGAAACACGTCTCAGAGGTGACAACACTACTAGGAAAAGGCCTACTAATGGCGCACCAGTTTTGCCTACTAATGGAGCATCACTGGTGCGCCATTAGTATCACGCCACTAGTATTTATTACTAATGGCGCACCACTGGTGCGCCATTAGTATCTGGTATACTAATGGCGCACCACCCAGTGCGCCATTAGTATATAACACCATGCGCCATTAGTATGCCTCCCAGGGGCCATATTTAACCATGTGCTTTGGCACACTAATGGCGCACTGTGGATGGATGTGCCATTAGTATACTTGGCATACTAATGGCGCACTGTTTGGTGATGCGCCTTTAGTATACTTTGGCATACTAATGGCGCACTTGGTAGTGATGCGCCATTAGTATGAATATTAGGATTTTTTTCTATTTTCTGATTTTTGCACAGGTTACAAAATATATTATTTGACAGAATATAGACAGTAGCACACAGCAACAACAGATTCATCGAATACAATAGAAGATTAGTCTCCGAATACAATTCATCATATTAGTCTCCGAATTCAAAAGACTGAACAAAGATAAAACATTACAAGTCTTGAGACCGCGAGTATCGAGTTTGTCTTCACATTACAAGTCGATATCGATCATCTAAACTACCATCACATAGAAGAGAGTTGCGGTCATCACGATGAGCATCATCGTGATAAAACTGGTCTTCATCCGGTTCCCCCAATGCTCCCTCCTCTCTCCTGCTAGATAGCGGGCGTATCTAGATTCCGCCTCCGCCCTAGTGGTGTACCCTTTGTAACTGTTACCGCTGAAACGGTGAACCTGTCTCCGACACTCCTCCCAGTCGTCGTAGACTCCGGGAACCTTGCCCTTGTACACGACATACGACGGCATCTCTATGCACAAGCCAAACAACAGACAATACATACATAAGCAATATATAAGTATGCAACAAAAGGATCGGAAGAGAAAAGCAAGACATGACATTAATAGCACGATTCATGGTCCTACTAATAAATAGCATCGATTACATCTAAGTTGAACGACTTTCCAAACCAAAGAGACATACAAGTTCATTAAAGTTTAATTACAACATGAGCCAATCAATGTTTCAGAACTACACATAGCATCACTACTGTCGACTCGACTCATGGGACCGGAGCGTGGATGAAGCCGCCGTCTGTCGTGATGGTCATGAAATCGGTGTCTTCCGCGGCGTCCTCATAGCGGTGAGGTTCGTCCTCCAACTCTTGGGACAGCTCCCAGAATTTCTTGCCGCCCGAACCGCCGGTCTCATCGTTGTGGGCCATGTTTCGCGCTAAATAGGAAAAAAGTTTGGTCAAAAAGTTGGTTATTGTCAAGGAACAAGATTATGGTCTCATCATTTAGGGTTTGTCGACACCGAGGCATCCTAAAAGCTAAGCTTTTATCATTTAGGGTTTGTCGACGCCGAGGCACCCTAAAAGCCTAAGCGTACATCATTTAGGTTCTCATCGACACCGAGGCACCCTATAGAAGCCAAGTTAAGTTTTCATCATTTAGGGTTTATCGATGCCGAGGCACCCTAGGTTGGGCCTAATCACTTGGCTCTATTGCCACCTCTGTTGGGTTTATCATCTATGGTTTATCGATGCTAAGGAGAATTCTAAGTTGGGCCTAATCACCCCGGCCCATGCATTAGTCGCAAGTTCCCCATATGTCCTATTTTTAGCAAAGTCATGCTAAAATTCACGGAAAATTTCAGCATGACCTTTGCTGAAAATAGGACATATGGAGTACCCGAATTTGCCAGAATGGAAGTTAATCGACATTCCGGCAAACTCAAGGGCCTCTCAGGGTACCTGCAAATTCATCACGACACAATCGTCGGAGACAAAACCCAGCCACGGACCATATGGTGCTCTGCTTTCATATGGAAAAAAATCAGCTCAACTTATGTGAGCTTCCATTCCAGATATAATAGGTCACCCAACAAAAAATCATCAATAGTATGATCAATTTTGAATCAATAGACATACTTCTCAAAAGAGGCATGATCAAATTCTGGTGCCCTTGACTTACTAGTATTTATCTCTTATGACTGATGAATGTGTATTGAGTCCAGAAGCAAAGACTCTATAGTGAAATGAAAAAAACCTTGGAAATTTATTTATGATAACTCTGAATGGATCAGAAGGTGCAGATGCACTTGTAAAAAAAAGGTATGCATTTGCAAAAGCTTTGTTCTGATTATGACACCATTCTGTTAAGAAGGCAAAATAACATTATCATCCCAATTCATGGTTGAAGTTGAAGACCCTAAGCTTTAAAATTCCAAGTCTCACTTACGCGTGTTAACTTATTTACCAGTTCAGAACTATCACCAGAAAATAGTAAATCCACATTGACTACATAATATTATTTTGCAACCACTCAGTTTGTCCTTGACTGGGACACTTGAAGCACAAAACAACTAATGCAGAGCTAGGTTGCATGTTTGGCTTAAGGGTTTTCCTTTTCAAATTCTGACTCTGTTTCTAAACAAAGTAGGCTTCTATCATGCCTAGAATGTAATGAAGATGTCCTGGATAAGCTGAGTGTTTTTTTAACAATTTTCTCATTTTGACAGCATCTGTATCACATTACACTTGATATATTTTCACTCCTATGTGTTGTAATGAAGATGTCTTGGTGAGACTTGATATATGTCCAAAATTAGAAAAATCACAAGGTACTTTCTCTACCTAATAAACTCCATATGACCACATAAAACCCTGTTTAACACACCTGTAAAGAGGAACAACACCCCTAAGGAGCTAGAAAGCTATATCGCCCACTGCCTCGTCGAATGTCTGTCAAGGGAAGAGATAAAGAGCATATAAAACATTACCCACACAAAAAGTGAGAGCATGTAAAAATTTTAAAAACAAGAACCATGAGTTATGAGAACTACAAATTAAGCAGTGCAGTGTTCAACTAGGCCTCGGACTCCAACTGTCAGATAACAAGAGAAGAATTCACACGACAGCAAGCAGGTGTAACCAGAGGCAGAGGAGCATGAAGAGACAAGTCTCCAGAACTAGTCCATGAATCCATGATGCTGCTACATATTATTGATATTGAAACTAACAGAAAATGCTAACAAGTCTTGAGAACTAGCGCATGATGCTACGTAACCCTATCACCCAGAACCAAACCATCGAATCATCATGCAAATGTAGTTACAGGCCAACGAAGAGATAAGCAGTTGGTCCAAAAAAACGCCTAGCTAGTGGAACATTAATTGATAGCTAAGGAGTGGCGTTAGATACCGAACCACTGGCATAAGAATCAAGTGCTAGGAAGTCATGATTTCTCAATCGTGGCTCTGAACCCAAGCCCTTGGTAAATCTCTGGCTCAACAAAGAACACAGCCAAGGCTAAGTGTGACGCAGGCCAAACTAGAAGAATGAATAATCAAGGCGCTCGACCAGCAAATCAACTACACAGAGCGATTCGCGGGCGGCACACAGAGCACAGCCCAATCCAATCCTAACAGTCCATCCCTAGGACCAAACCCTCCTAACCCTAGCAACCACGGGGCGCACCAACCCACATCTGACGCTACCAAATCGCATCAATCGTGCGGCGGTACCAAGGAAGGAAGGGGTGTTGGGGGATTGGGGGCGCGTTACCATACCTTGAGGATGCCGAGCTTGATGGAGCCGTAGATGATGCCAACGCCGACCACGGAGACCCTGGCCAGCTGCAAAGCAACATCCATCGCGAGCACGCCGATCGTCGGTCAGTCAATCAGTTAGCCAGATCTGATCCGCGCGGATGCGGAGGAATCGGGGGGGGAGGGGCGCGTGTGGGTTGCTTATGAGGGCGCGGGTGCTCTTGTCGGAGTCGTCTCCTCCTCCTCCTCCTCGTCCTCCTCCTGGTCCTCCTCCTCCGGCTCGGGGCACA
>NC_057794.1:528341232-528413298 GCF_018294505.1 Triticum aestivum
ATCGAGTGTCCTCATGAATATTCAATATTTTATCATATTGAATATGAAAAAATATCATCAAATTTGAAAAAATATTCATGAATTCAAAAAGTGCCCATGAAATTTAAAAATATTCATGATATCAAAAAGTGCCCATGAAATACAACCGAGAAATGAAGACTACGATTTAAATACAGTCGATCTTAGCTAGCTATCTGTTCATAATCTTCTTGCCCTTCTTTTTCGCAAATGGAGTTCTTCTATGGAACGGACGTCCTTTAGGTAGGGTGGTCCTGCTTCTTCTTGTGGTGTATGCTGCTACTACTTCATCGTTGTCATCATGTTCGATCTTCGGGTCGCCGTACTTGTCTAAGTCTTTCTCATTGGCTACTCCATCCATTCCGATGATCTTATTTTTGCCTCTCCTCACGACAACACGACTGGGCTTTGAAGGGTTGGTAATGAAGAAGCATTGGTCCACTTGGGAAGCCAGTACCCATGGCTCATTTTTCGCGGTGACGTTTGCACCCGCGGTCTTGGATTTGCCTTCGGGTATAACCATGGTGGTGAAATACCGGTCTTCTTTTAGGACGCTCTTGGCCCATCTGACACAAAACATCGGGACCTTGTCTCCAGCGTAGCTCAGCTCCCAGAGCTCCTCGATCCTTCCATAGTATCTGTCCTTCTTGTTACTGGTGTAGGATTTCATCATTACCCCGGAGTTCTGATAACCATCGCTCTTCATGTCCTTGTCCTTGGTGTAGAATGTGTAGCCGTTGATATCGTACGCCTCATAGGTCATCAGGTTGTGCTCGTCACCCTGTGACAAGGCGAATATGAGTTGTTCTTCCGTGGAAGAATCCTCATGTAAAGGGTACGACAGAAGCTTCTGCTTGAACCAACGCGTGAAACATGAGTTGTGCTCTTTGATTATATCTCCATCCATCCTCTGTTGGCCTCGGTCATTGTACGTCTTCTCAATAAAGGTTTTGTGCTCTACCACCCAAGGATCGACCACGTCTACGTGTTGTAGCGCGACTAGGTTTGCTCTTTCAAAGTCCGCGAGTCGACCCTCGAAGTCGACATGCATTTCGCGGCGACCCTCACGGTGACCCCACCCAGCGAGCCTGCCGAGGTGCCTGTTGACGGGCAGACCAACGGGGTTCTCGATGCCTAGATAATTCGTGTAGTAGGAGATGCACTCTTCGGTCAGAAAGCCCCTGGCTATACTTCCCTTTGGACGTGACATGTTGCGAACGTATCCTTTGATGACACCATTCATCCTTTCAAACGGCATCATGCTATGCAGGAACGCCGGCCCGAGTTGGATGATATCCTCCACGATATGGACCAGCAGATGCACCATAACATCGAAGAATGCGGGCGGGAAGTACATCTCAAGCTCGCATAGTATCACCACGATCTCTTCCTGTAGCCTTCTGAGTTGCCTCACGCCAACCGACTTTCGAGAGATGACGTCGAAAAAGTTGCATAGGCCAAATAGCGTTTCATGGACGTGCGCATCCGTGATCCCACGGATTGCAACTGGAAGTATCTGCATCATCAGCACGTGACAGTCGTGCGACTTCATCCCGCTGAACTTCTGCTTCGCTGGGTCTAGGTATCTTCTTATCTTCCCCGCGTAACCGTAAGGAAGTTTTACTCCTACGAGGCAGGTGAAAAACTGCTCGATCTCCTGCTGACTTAGAGTGAAGCACGTGGGAGGGTAGTCATTTCCGGTCTTCTTGGCCTTTTTGCCTTTGCGACGACTTTCTGTGTCCTGCTTCGCCTCATCATCATCATCAACATCATTAGCGTGAAGCTCCTGCCTGATGCCCATTGATTTCAAGTCTGCCCTTTCTTTCGGCCCATCTTTGGTCCTCTCTGGCATGTTGAGCAGGGTACCAAGCAGACTCTCGCACACGTTCTTCGTGATATGCATGGCATCAAGGCTGTGAGGCACACGGTGGATCTTCCAGTACGACAAGTCCCAGAAAACAGACCTCGTTTTCCATACCTTCAGCACCGGCTCTGGCGCCTTTCGCTTCTTTCCCGGCTCTGGCGCCTTTTGCTTCTTTTCCGGTAGTGGGCAATCTTTCTAATTTTTGAACAGCTCGTCTATTTCCTCGTCGCTCCTCGTACGCGGGCGTCTTCGGAGTTCGGTTTCACCATCGAACAGATCCTTGCATTTCCTCCACGGGTCATCGTCGCGAAGCCACCTTCGATGTCCCATGAACACGGTTTTCAAAGACCCGGGATCTCTATCTAGCTGGCGATACGTTGTGTCATCCATGTACCTGACGCATCCAGAAAATCCGTGGACCACCTGCCGCGCGAGATATCCGTAACTGAGATAGTCGTGCACCGTCGTGAGCAGTGCGGCTCTCATAGGGAAATATTCTTTCTCTGCGGCGTCCCACGTATTGGCTGGCGTTTTCCACAGCATGTCTAGCTCGTCTTTCAGCAGCCCCAGATACAGATCGATGGCGTTCCCTGGTTGTTTCGGCCCTTCAATTAGAATATTCATGTGAATGTACTTCCTCTTCATGCAGAACCAGGGGGAAGGTTGTACATCCACACAAACACAGGCCAGGTGCTATGTGTGCTTCTCTGGCTGCCAAACGGATTGACTCCATTGTTGCTCGCGCCCAGCACGATGTTCCTTGGATCCTTCCCAAATTCTGGGTGTTCGAAGTTCAACGCTTGCCACTGGCTCCCATCCTTAGGGTGACTCAGCATCTTGTCTTTTTTATTTATCTCCGGATCATTTGTGTCATCTTCTCGCTTCTTCTCCTCCCTATCCGCGTGCCAACGCAGGAGCTTTGCTACCTTAGGGTCCGCGAAATACCGCTGCTGACGAGGAGTGATTGGAAAGTACCACACCACTTTTCGAGGAGCTTTCTTCCTCTTCTTGTATCGAGTGACGCCGCACACCGGACATATAGTAGACTTCGCGTGCTCGCCCCGATAAATGATGCCATTGTTCATGCACACATGGTATTTCACGTGCGGTAAATCCAGAGGACACACGACTTTCTTCTCCTCCTCGAAACTGGTCGGACACTTGTTCCATTTGGGAAGACGTTCATGCCAGAATGACATGTTCTCGTCGAAGCATGTGTCGGTCAATTTGTGTTTTACCTTCATCTCCAAAGCCATGAGCGTTACTTTCAAGCGGGTATCCTCGGTTCTACATCCTTCATACAATGGAGTAACTGCGTCTATCTCTAGTTGATCCAGCTTGGCTTTCTCTCAGGTGGCAGCTCTTGCGTTATCCATCTGCTTGAGAAGCAGCTCTTGAATATGAGGGTCCTGCACCCAGCCCATTGATGGTCCATCGTCGTCTGCTCCTCCGGCATCTAGATCTTCATGATCATGCCCTTCGTCTGCTCCGGCATCTTCCTCATCATCATGTCCGGCATCTTCTACATGATGACTGTGTACAGCATCACCGTCGTGATCATGTCCTGGAGATTCTTCGTCTTCTCGCCCGCCCGAGCCGCGGTGGTTGTCTTGCTGCCCTTCCACATTTATTACCCGGCCCCCATGGACGACTTCATAGTCACCTTCATCACCTTGCCACCGATAGCCATCCATGAAACCACGCAAGAGCAGGTGGTCCCGCACCTGCCCGGAATCCGGGTCCGCAATAAGGCTCTTCAGCTTGCATCTTCGACATGGACATCTTATCTCCGTCTCATTCTTTTGAAGCATCTCAGCCTTCGCGGAGCTCCAAAACCTATTCACGATGCCTTCGGTCATCGTGCGGACCATGGTCACCTGCGGGGTAGAGCAAAACGATATTTTAGAACCAAGAAAAAATTTGGCATGACTTTCCCTAAAAATAGGACCAAAAAGAATGCATAGTGCCAAAATTCTCGCCGAAACGAAAATGAATCAACATTCCGGCAAAATATTGGCAACTATCGCATTTCAAATACCGGTACCTGCAAACACAAACATATATGCAACACCACAAACATATGCAACACCACAAACATACATAGATCTAGCTAGGCGACAAAAAGTACATGTGCACGTTGTTGGAGCGAGCTAGGGAGAAAAAAATTAGATCTACAACATGAAGATAGCTTTCCCCTTACTTACCTATCAAAAAAGGTAATTTCAACACTTAATTTTGATGAATCTATGGTGCAAATGAGGTGAGGAGGAGGAGGCAGCCGACAAGCTTAGAGAAGGAGGTGGGGGAATGAAGTGGGGAAAGTGAGTGTGTAGGTGTGGCTGTCCAAAAATATCTAGCTGGTCCCAGGTTACTAATGGCGCACCACACAGACATGCGCCAATGGCGCACCACACAGACATGCGCCATTAGTAGTTTTGCAAAAAAGTAAAAAAGATAATTTTTATACTAATGGCGCACCGTGGCACAGTGCGCCATTACTAGTTTAAACTAGTAATGGCGCACTATGCAACGGTGCGCCATTAGTAGTTTTGCAAAAAAGTAAAAAAAAATACAGTAGTGGCGCACTCTATGGCTGGTGCGCCATTAGTAGTTCTAACTACTAATGGCGCACTCTGCCTGGATGCGCCATTAGTATGTTTGAAAAAATGAAAAAAACATTTTGTTACTAGTGGCGCACCGTGTGCCTAGTGCGCCATTAGTGTCTTCCACACTAATGGCGCACCAACACACGGTGCACCATTAGTATATAGTAATGGCGCACCACTTGTCTGGTGCGCCATTAGTGTCAATTCCATATATAGCCCTTTTCCTAGTAGTGCAACACTGTTTGTGATGAGTTGTGCTCGTTGTCCAGGGGACCATCTTCGACTGTATTGACTTACAAAGGATACAAGATAAATGGGAATACATTTTACACGATCGCCCAAGATCAAAAGAGCACCAACCAAAATAGCGGTGTCCGCTTTGATGCAGCAACTGAGAGGGGAAAGGACACATATTATGGTTACATAGTGGACATATGGGAAATTGACTACAGACATGTTTTAAGGTCCCTTTGTTTAAGTGCAAATGGGTCAATCTGTCAGGAGGTGGGGTACAGGTAGACCCACAGTATGGAATGACAACAATGGATCTGAACAATCTTGGGTACACTAACGAACCATTCGTCCTAGCCAATGATGTGGCACAAGTTATCTATGTGAAGGACATGTCTACCAAACCGAGAAAAAGAAAAGATAAGGAAGAGAATACATCATACGATGAGCCAAAGCACCACATAGTTCTTTCAGGAAAAAGGGACATCGTGGGAGTGGAGGGCAAGACAGACATGTCTGAAGATTATGAAAAGTTTCATGAAATTCCTCCCTTCAAAGTCAAGGCTGACCCAAGCATCCTGATAAACGATGAATATTATCCATGGTTACGGCGCAATAAGCAAAGCACACAAGCGAAAAAAAGTGAAGACTTTCTCTCCACAACTATTATGATGATACCATGCCGACTTTCAACCTTTTCGTAGTTCATTTGAAATGCCTGTTGTAACAGACGAGTTTTCGTATGAAATCCTTATACTTCGAAACATATTGTCCATTTTGTACACGAAGTTCATCCAGTTTTTTCTGTAACCCTCTCAACTTTCTTGCACATGCTATGTGGGTGAAATGATGATACCATGCCAACTTTCAACCTTTTCAGAGTTCATTTGTAATGCTTTTCAATTTCAGGGTCTTATAGCTCAAAATAATCAGTAAATCCATGGAAAATAACAAATGAAGTCAGAAAGGGTTGAAAATTGATGATGTGGCTTTGAATGGTGCATTTTGAACACAGAAAAACTATGGAGTTCAAATAAGTTCTAAAAATTGAAATCCCTTTGTAACAGACGAGTTTCCGTATGAAACCCTGATACTTCGAAAGAGATTGTCCGTTTTGTACACAAAGTGCATCCAGTTTTTGGCGTAACCCTCTCTACTTTATTACACATGCTATGTGGGTGAAATGATGATACCATGCCAACTTTCAACCTTTTCAGAGTTCATTTGTAGTGCTTTCCAATTTCAGGGTCTTATAGCTCAAAATAATCAGTAAATGCATGGAAAATAACAATTATCATAAAATAAAATAAATAAGTAATTAGAAACAGAATAAAATAAACTTTAATAAAATATATAAGTAGAAACAAAATAAAATAAAATAAAATAAACTTTAATAACATAAATAAAATTTATGAAACTAAAATTATCAACGTATTTTTTGTTCAAAATGTTATAAGCAACCTCTAGTATTATTGAAACTAAAATTATATAAAATTGATGCAACTAAAATTATCAAAGTATTTTCTGTTCAAAATCATTAAAAGCAAAAAGAATTTTCATAATGAACTTTTTTTGGTAGAAACTTTAGTAGCAAAAAGAATTATCATAAAATAAAATAAATAAGTAATTAGAAACAAAATAAAATAAATAAATATTTTGTTGTAAGTAGAAACAAAACAAAACAAAATAAATAAAGCAAAAAAGAAAACAAATAAAATAGGAAAAAATAAAAAAATTGCCACCTACTAGGCCACCACGACGTGAATACGACTAGAAACCCATCCATGGGCTAGGATTCAGGCCCGCAGCAGGGCCAGCAGGCCCATCAGGCATAGCAGTAACAAGTAGGACTGTAAGCCTGCAATGGAGAGGAGGTTGAGAGGGGTGCGGCGATGGGGCTTATAAACCACTGCGCGCCCCTCTCAACTAGTGAGGTGGGACTAAACTCCCACTACCACGCCGTTGTTCAAGGGCATTTAGTCCCGGTTGGTGCCACCAACCGGGACTAAAAGGGTGTATTAAAACTGGTTCTTGATAACAGCCGGGACAAATGCCCCCTCTTTAGTCCCAGTTGGTGCCACCAACAGGGATCAAAGGCCTCTGCTTCCCACCCTTTCAGCTGCTGAAAAGAGACATTTGGTCCCGATTGGTGGCACCAATCGGGACTAAAGGGGGGCATTGGTCCCGGTTGGTGCCACGAACCGGGACCAATGCTTTGTCTATATATACAACACTTAGGAAATTTTCCCCCACCTCCCATTCTCCTCTCGACGCCGACGCCCTGCTCCGACGCCGATCGACCCCGACGCCGACGCCGCCAGGCTACTGCTGGGCCGCCCGTCCCCGAGCCTGCACGCTCCCCCAGTGAGCTCGGCCGCCCCCCAGTGAGATCTGCCCCCTCTTCCCCTGCCCTACGCTGCCGCCCCTGCCCCGCGCGCTGCTGCCCCGGCCCTTGTGCGCTGCCGCCGCTGCCCCCTAGTGAGCTTCACTCCCCTGCCCCCTGCGCCGCCGCCGTGCGCTGCCGCCCCTGCCCTGCGCTGCCACCGCCATCGCCCTGCCCCGCGAGTTGCCGCCGCAACCGCCCCTGTCCCTACACGTTGCCGCCACCACCCCTGTCCCTGCTTCCTAGAATTTTTTAGGTTCATAGAATTTTTTTCTTTAATTTTTTCATATATATAGATGGATGGATTGATGTATTTATATATATGGATGGATGGATGGATTGATGTGTATAGTTTCTTATGTACATATGCAAAGAAAAAGGTCTATTTTTTGGTGATATGTATGTTCATATGCTCATTTAAGAAAATGTTCATATGTTACGTTTATGAAAAAAAGTAAGTGTATGTATGTTCATATGCAAACAATGTGCAAAGAATTATTTTTGGATGAAATGAGATGAGATGAGAAGTTTTTTGTGGAGACGAGATGAGATGTTTGTGGAATTTTTTTGTTCATAGAATTTACTAAGTTAAAACTCATATTAAAATTGTGTATGATCGAAGTATTTTATGTATATGTTCATATTTAGAAGAAAAAGAAGAGGAAAAAGAAGGAAAAAAGGAGAATAAGAAGGAATAGAGGAGAAGATGAAAAAATAGAATAGAATAAACTACTTCTTCTCTTCTTCTTTTTTCTTTGTTTTTTTGCTTTCTTCCTTCTTTTCCTTCTTCTTCCTCTTCTTCTTTTTATTAAGTACTACTTTATTTTATTTATAGTAAGTGCTTAATTAGTAGTTGAACTAGTTGATTTAATAAAACTACTTTATTTTATTATATATAGAAATAGTTTATTTTTAGTAAGTACTACTTTATTTTATTTATAGTAAGTTCTTAGTAGTTGAACTAGTTGATTTAATAAAACTACTTTATTTTACTATATATAGAAGTAGTTTATTTTTAGCAAGAAAAGTAATAGAACTAGCTTATTTTTTTAGTTCAAGCAATTGTTCCCGCATCGACGTCGACGATGCCTATCCCTCATCATCGTCGTCGACTCGGCGGAGGAGGCCGGCTTGATCAAAGGGTCCATGTCCGGGACTGGGCTCCGCCGGGCTGGTATTGGGAGGTGCTACCTTCGGGGGGGCGTAGGTTGGTGAGGAGCCAGCCCGTCGTTGACCCGATCCTTGTTTGGTGGAGGTCGCGTGGGCCTGTGATGGTGCCGAGGCTTCCGGACACCGCGGAGGTGGTACGTCACCGTGTCAGTGAGGAGGACGAGCACGTCCGTCGCTACATGGTTACGTTGTAGGGAAGGTTCGACAATACCTGGTAGCTTCCTTCTCTTTGGGTGTCCACCGCCCGCGCCGATACCCGTCGGGCGCTACGGTTCTAGCTGTACTAGCAATGCTATATGTATGATATTATTCGAGGTGTTTTAGTGATAATATTCGACAATGTACAGATGCAAGAGATGATGTAGTTTTGCTTATAATTGAATGCATACTAATATGAATACTACTTTATTTTGCAATTTGATTTTGCTTATTGAATGCTCAGATTGGAAAACTACTCCTACTTTGAATGCTAAAATTGGAGAGCACTATGCAACGCGTATGCATATGATTAGTTGATAGCTTATAGGGTTTTTGTTGTCACAGAAATCTAGGAGCCCCCCTCCATCATCCCCGCTATCGTCCCCGTCACCGACCCCCTCCGACCTCGAGGTGAGAGCAACCAAATCCTTTTTTAGAAAGATAATTAACGATATTTCGGGTTGACTTTAAGTCTGTCGAGTCTCCGCCATATATGAGAGGACGAAGAATCCTGACTGTTGTCGTGGGGGTCGCTTCTCCTTCGTTCCCGTGTGCTAGACATTTTGGTGTAATGCACTCAGGGACGAATGGAGGAGCGACCATCACCAACGGTCGAATCTATACACCACGTGAGCTGAGAGTTTTTGAAGAAAAGACTCGACAAGCCGATAGTCAACCCGTGATGAATAATAATGATCTAATTTAGCTTTTGTAGTACATATATTTAATTGTACAAGTTTAATCATTGAATTATGAACGTAGGAAATGTCGTCATCAGACGACGAAAGTCTCCTGGGGGAGTGCGACTGGTGCCATGACGATCGAGGTATGTGCGACATGCCTCACCTGGACGATGATTGGCGCTTCAGCATTAAGCTCGAGGAGACCTTCGATGTTGAAACGGTACGCAACGACGACAAGTGTTTTTTCATAATTAAGCATGACTTCAACTATTTCAACGTGTAATTTTCATGTTTTACAATTCGAGTATAGCTTATCCCATGCCATGCAGGATGATATGTCTTGGAGAGGATGGATTTTGAAGACCATGAAAATTTTGAAACGAAGAAAATTCACCTAAGGACCCATCATGATGTGCATTTCGAAGTAAATATGTATAATGCTGAGAGCGTAACCCATTTTGGTTGCAAAAATTGGGAAGCATTTTGCAAGATGTATGGTTTTGATGAGGGTATGCTTGTCACCATGGATCTTGGTGATCCTGACATCGACCAAGACAATATGGACATTTGGGTGCTTGTTCATACGCCTCCAGTTCTACCGCTATGTGAGTTTCTCAAACATAGTTAATTATTAACTAATTTATATTGTTCATTTCAAAATAGTTGACAGCTTATTTCCATTGACAACTTATTTTGATTGTTCAAATAATGTGCGGAAGATGGTAGACAGAACCTACTACACCGATGGCTCTGAGTTAACTTATAAGGAGAAAAATCATCTGGCCGGATTTTGTACTGATCTTGAGAATTACAATATCTATTGTAAAACTCCTCAACATTATGGTCAATACGTGCCACTAGTGCACGTGTTGAACTACGGTAACTACTATGGAGATACCCTGGTAAGATTTTCTACTATTATGACATTCGTGCATCTTTTGCATACTTCTAAAACTAGTACATCATTACTAACTATGAAGTTATTACTATGTTTTTCAACAGAGAATCCCGACGGATTATGTGCCTCATTTGATGTATGAGTATGGTAGCCTTCATGTTTTGAACATACAACCAGGTCATCCTACGAATCTCCACTGTCCATACCGGATTTCTAAAAGAAGTGGAGACATGCTAATCAGAGAATGGAAAAAATGTATGGACAGTCGTAAGGAGGTTTTTGGAAGCAAAAGGAAGCGCCGCGCAAGAATTGGAGACAGGATGATCTCTGATAACCCACAAGTATAGGGGATCAATTGTAGCCTCTTTCAATAACTAAGAGTGTCGAACCCAACGAGGACCTAAAGGTAGAACAAATATTTCCTCAAGTTCTATCGACCATCGATACAACTCTACGCACACATGACATTCACTTTACCGGAAACAAGTATGAAACCAGAAGTACTTTGTAGGTGTTTTTGGATAGGTTTGCAAGAAAATAAAGAGCACGTAAATAAAAACTAGGGGGTGTTTAGATAAAGACACAATAAAGTAAATATAGCGAGTGTGGAAAAGTGGTGGTAGGAGTTGTGAAATTGTCCCTAAGCAATTGACTACTTTACTAGACTGATAGCAAGTTTTTATGTGGGAGAGGCCACTGCTAGCATGTCATCCCTCACTTGGAATTCTATGCACTTATGATTGGAACTATTAGCAAGCATCTACAACTACTAACGTTCATTATGGTAAAACCCAACCATAGCATTAAGATATATTGGTCCCCCTTCAATTCCGTATGCATCAATTTCTATGCTAGGTTGAAGCTTCTGTCACTCTTGCCCGCCGATACATAGTCCTATCAACATACAACTAACCCTATGGTGTGATCCATGCGCACGCTAATATGATGGGCACCAAAGGGCAGCAACATAACCACAAGAAAATTAAATCAATCATAGCAATTCATCAACCACCGATAGGACAATGAAAATCTACTCAGACATCATAGGATGCCAACACATCATTGGATAATAATATGAAGCACAAAGCACCATGTTCAAGTACAGGGTACAGCCGGTTGTGGGAGAGTGGACCGCTGTAGGTAGAGGGGGGGAGGTGATGGAGATCTTGGTGAAGATGGCACAGGTGTTGGTGAAGATCGCGGTGATGATGATGGCCCCTGGCGGCGTTCCGGCGCCACCGGAAGCGAGGGGGAGAGAGCCCCCCCACCCCTTCTTCTTCTTCTTCCTTGACCTTCTCCCTAGATGGGAGAAGGGTTTCCCCTTTGGTCCATGGTCTCCATGGCGTGGGAGGGGCGAGAGTCCCTCCGAGATTGGATCTGTCTATCTGTCTCTCTCTGTTTTTGTGCGCTCTTATTCTGCCCTTTCACCGTTTCGTGTATATATGGAGATCCCTAACTCTGATTGGCTTGAAACCTTCACCGTCATTTTTCCCCCAAAATTAGCTTTCTTGCGGCCGAAGAAGGGCATTGACCGCCTTACAAGGGGCCCACGAGGTTCAGGGGCGCGCCCAGGGGGTGGGGCGCGCCCCCCTGCCTCGTGCCTCCCTCGGGCACCGTCTCGCGTGGATTTTTTCCCCATATTCTCTGAATATTCCAAAAATAAACTCCATCCATTTTTATCCCGTTTGGACTCCGTTTGATATGGATATTCTGCGAAACAAAAACATGCAACAAACAGGAACTGGCACTGGGCACTAGATCAATATGTTAGTCCCCAAAAATAGTATAAAAAGTTGCCAAAATTATATGGAAGTTGTATAATATTGGCATGGAACAATCAAAAATTATAGATACGATGGAGACGTATCAGCATCCCCAAGCTTAATTCCTGCTCGTCCTCGAGTAGGTAAATGATAAAAAAGATATTTTTTGATGTGGAATGCTACCTAGCATAATCTTGATCATGTAATCTAATCATGGCATGAATATGAAGACACGAATGATTCAAAGCAATAGTCTATTTTTTGACATAAAAACAATAATACTTCAAACCTATGATACGTCTCCGTCGTATCTACTTTTCCAAACACGTTTGCCCTTGTTTTGGACTCTATCTTGTATGATTTGAATGGAACTAACCCGGACTGACGCTGTTTTCAGCAGAATTACCATGGTGTTGTTTTATGTGCAGAAAACATATATTCTCGGAATGACCTGAAACTCCACGGGAGGTCTTAGAAAAAATAATAAAAAATCCTCGCCAAAGATGAAGACCAGGGGGCACACCCTTCTCACGAGGGTGGGGGGTGCCCCCCCTAGGGCGCCTCCCCCTACCTCGTGGGCCCCCTGGAAACCCTCTGACGCCAACTCCAACTCTATATATTTGCTTTCGGAGAAAGAAAAATTAGAGAGAAGAAATCATCGTGTGTTACGGTACGGAGCAGCCGCCAAGCCCTAAAACCTCTCGGGAGGGCTGATCTGGAGTCCATTCGGGGCTCCGGAGAGGGGGATTCATCGCCGTCATCATCATCAACCATCCTCCATCACCAATTTCATGATGCTCACCATCGTGTGTGAGTAATTTCATTGTAGGCTTGCTGCACGGTGATGGGTTGGATGAGATTTATCATGTAATCGAGTTAGTTTTGTTAGGATTTGATCCCTAGTATCCACTATGTTCTGAGATTGATGTTGCTATGACTTTGCTATGCTTAATGCTTGTCACTAGGGCCCGAGTGCCATGATTTCAGATCTGAACCTATTATGTTTTCATGAATATATGTGAGTTCTTGATCCTATCTTGCAAGTCTATAGTCACCTACTATGTGTTATGATCCGGCAACCCCGAAGTGACAATAATCGGGACCACTCCCGGTGATGACCATAGTTTGAGGAGTTCATGTATTCACTATGTGCTAATGCTTTGTTCCGGTTCTCTATTAAAGGAGGCCTTAATATCCCTAAGTTTCCAATAGGACCCCGCTACCACGGGAGGGTAGGACAAAATATGTCATGCAAGTTCTTTTCCATAAGCACGTATGACTATATACGGAATACGTGCCTACATTACATTGACGAATTGGAGCTAGTTCTGTGTCATCCTATGTTATGACTGTTACATGATGAACCGCATCTGACATAATTATCCATCACTGATCCGGTGCCTATGAGTTTTCCATATACTGGTTTACGCTTATTTACTTTTCCGTTGCTACTGTTACAATCACTACAAAATACCAAAAACATTACTTTTGCTGTCTTTACTTTTGTTGCCGCTACCACCACTATCATATTACTTTGCTACTAAACACTTTGCTGCAGATACTAAGTTTCCAGGTGTGGTTGAAGTGACTACTCAGCTGCTAATACTTGAGAATATTCTTTGGCTCCCCTTGTGTCAAAACAATAAATTTGGGTTGAATACTCTACCCTCGAAAGCTGTTGCGAAACCCTATACTTGTGGGTTATCTAGACCTTTTTCTGGCGCCGTTGCCGAGGAGCATAGCTCTATTCTTTGAGTCACTTGGGATTTATATCTGCTGGACACTATGAAGAACTTGAGAGATCCAAAAACCAAGATCTATCCCTCAACTACGAGGGGAGGTAAGGAACTGCCATCTAGCTCTGCACTTGATTCACCTTCTGTTATGAGTAAGTTTGCGACACCTACACCTGCTTCTGCTATTCGTTCTGATATGTCGCATGTTATTGATGATGCCACTTCTGTTATGCATGATACTTATGATGAAAATGCTTCTATGTCTGATACTACTGTGCCCCTTAGAGAATTTCTTGATGAACAAATTGATAGGGCTAGAGAAAAAGAAATTATTGAATCTGAATACGATGATGATAGTGATGATGAAAACATGCATGTTATTCCTGAAGGTTATCTTTTTGATAGGGAATCTTCTGCCGCTATTTCCGCTTGCAAGGATAGATATGAGCTTAAGAGGTTATTAATTAAATGGAACAAAGAATCACTTAGAGATGAAATGAGACCCGACCCTGCTTTTGCTACTTCACCTATATGTGTTCCTGATAAAGATTATGAATTCTCTGTTGATCCTGATATAATTACTTTGGTTGAATCTGATTCGTTTTATGGCTATGAATCTGAAACTGTTGTGGCACATCTTACTAAGTTAAATGATATAGCTGCCCTGTTCACTAATGATGAGAGATCACGTTACCTCTATTTACTCAAAATATTTCCGTTCTCATTAAAGGGTGATGCTAAGATATGGTTTAATTCTCTTGATCTTGGTTGTGTGCGTAGTCCCTAGGATATGATTTATTACTTCTCTGCTAAATATTTCCCTGCTCATAAGAAACAAGCTGCTTTGAGGGAAATATACAACTTTGTTCAAATTAAAGAAGAGAGTCTCCCACAAGCTTGGGGGAGGCTTCTCAAGTTACTTAATGCTTTGCCTGATCATCCTCTTAAGAAACCTGAAATACTTGATATATTTTATAATGGACTAACCAATGCTTCCAGAGATTACCTGGATAGTTGTGCTGGTTCTCTTTTCAGGGAAAGAACACTAGATGAAGCTGAAATTCTACTGAATAATATGTTGACAAATGAAAATAATTGGGCACCTCCTGAGCCAGCTCCTAAGCCAACTCCTGCTCCAATTACTGAGCCTATTCCTAAACCAACTCCGAAGAAGAGAGGTATTCTATTTCTCAGTCCCGAAGATATGCAAGAGGCAAAGAAATCTATGAAAGAAAAAGGTATTAAAGCTGAAGACGTTAAGAATTCACCTCCTATTGAAGAAATACATGGTCTTAATATACCGCCTGTTGAAGAAACACATGATCTCAATTATTTATTCACTGAAGAACCTCCTGATCTCGATATCCCGACATAGGTAGTAAAGGTAAATTCTCTTTATAGATATGATAAAGTTGAAGTCCCTCCTACTAAAATTGCTAGTCAGTGCTTGGATGAGTTTGATAACTTTATGTTTAAACAAGACGACTTCAATGCTTATTTTGGTAGACAATTAAAAGAAAATGCTTATATGATTAGATGCTTGGGTGATTATATGGATGATATTAAAGGTGAACTTAAACTTGTTCGTAAACATGCTTCTATGGTTACCACTCAAGTAGAACAAGTACTTAAAGCTCAGAAAGAAGTGCTTGATTAAATGAATAATAAGAAAAATGATTATGCTGTTAGAGTGGCTACAAGAACCGGTAGAATGACTCAGGAACCTTTGTATCCTGAAGGCCACCCTAAGAGAATCGAGCAAGATTCTCAAAGAAATAATATTGATGTTCCTAGTTCTTCTAAAAAGAAGAAGAAGAAAAATGATAGAACTGTGCAAACTTCTAGTGAACCTATTGCTGAACCACCTGATAATCCAAATGATACATCTATGTCTGATGCTGAAACACAATCTAGTAATGAACATGAACCTAATGAAAATATTAATTATGATGTTCATGATGATGCTCAACCTAGTAATGACAAAGATGTAGAAATTGAACCTGCTGTTGATCTTGATAACCCACAATCAAAGAATCAATGTTATGATAAAAGAGACTTTGTTGCTAGGAAACATGGTAAAGAAAGGGAACCTTGGGTTCAGAAACCCATGCCTTTTCCTCCAAAACCATCGAAGAAAAAGGATGATGATGATTTTGAGCGCTTTGCTGAAATGATTAGGCCTATCTTTTTGCGTATGAGATTAACTGATGTGCTCAAAACAAATCCTTATGTTAAATATATGAAGGATATCATTACTAATAAAAGAAAGGTACCGGAAGCTGAAATTTCCACCATGCTTGCTAATTATACTTTTAAGGGTGGAATACCAAAGAAACTTGGAGATCCCGGAGTACCTACTATACCTTGCTCCATTAAAAGAAATTATGTTAAAACTGCTTTATGTGATCTTGGAGCCGGTGTTAGTGTTATGCCTCTCTCTTTATGTCGTAGACTTCACTTGAATAAGCTAACACCTACTGAAATATCTTTGCAAATGGCTGATAAATCAACTGCTATACCTGTCGGTATTTGTGAGGATGTGCCTATTGTGGTTGCAAACGTTACTATTTTAACAGACTTTGTTATACTTGATATTCCCGAGGATGATAGTATGTCTATTATTCTTGGAAGACCTTTTCTTAATACTGCAGGGGCTGTTATTGATTGCAACAAAGGCAATGTCACTTTCATGTTAATGGTAATGAGCATACGGTGCACTTTCCGAGGAAACAACCTCAAGTTCATAGTATCAACTCTATTGGAAAATTTTCATCGATTATATTTGGAGGTTTTGAATTTCCTCTTCCTACTGTCAAAAAGAAATATGATATTATTATTATTGGGGATGTGCATATCCCCGTTGAGGTAACTTAGTGTTATTCGAAATTTCTCCGGTTTCATGATTATCGGAATGAGTTTGTTAACAAGACTTGATCAACCTTGTTAGTGGATTCTTTTCGATGAGCATGAGATGGATGAAACTAGAAGCACAAACTTCTGTACCCCACTTTTACTTTATGTTATTTATATTAATAAAGTAAAAATAGTATTTTTCTGTCTGTTTCCTGGCTTATCCGTGCAATATAAAAACATCCCAAAAATAAAAGTCCTCGGAATGCCATGCCAATTTAATAAGATTTTTTGGGAATATTTGAGGATTTACTGTGCAAAAATTACCGCGGGAGGAGCTGCCACCTGGCCACGAGGGTGGTGGGCACGCCCCCTGCCTCGTGGGCCCACGGTGTCCCTCCTCCACCTATCCCAGCACCCATCTTCTTCCTCTATCTGACACAAACCTGAAAAACCAACTCAAGCACAAGTTCCAGCCACTTTTGCTGCGATTTTCGATCCCCTTGCTCAAAGCACCTCTCACAAAACTGCTTAGGGAGATTGTTCCTTGGTATGTGACTCCTCCATTGGTCCAATTAGTTTTTGTTCTAGTGCTTTATTCTTTGCAAATTTGTGCTGCATAGGTGACCATGTTCTTGAGCTTGCATGTCAAATTTATATGGTTCCAAGTAGTTCTAATGCCTGATATAGGCTCTAGGCACTTGTAGGAGTAGTTACTATCAGTTTTATTGAGTTTGGTTTACTTTTATTTTGATGTTACTAAAAATTTCAGAATTTTTCAAAGAAAAACAATATGTTTAGGAAGATGTTCCAAGGTGGTTCCTCTAGGAAGCAAGGACCCAGGATTGCTATGCGCGATGCTGACGACGATCCACCAAGAGACGCTCCGGTACGGCCTTGTGAATGGCCGTCGGAAAATTTTATGGACCGTGCGGGAATTAAAGAAGAATTCAAATCATATTTGCGCAATGCCGGTCTTGAGGATTTTGAGGCTAACAAATGCCCTCGGTATCATGATCTCACAAGTTCATTTGTGAGGAGGTTTGAGTATTCATCTTCGCGTAATTATCCTTCAGTCATGTTTGATCTCTATGACAAATCTTATACCATGGACTTAGAGGATTTCACTTCTGCTTGCGAACTTCCATCATGGGGTAGTGTTAGGGATCCCCCTAAATCTGAATTTAGAAACTTTCTTGCTAGTATAACTGTGGGGGAATCTAGAGATATAACGCAGGCTACCATAGGGAGCATTCACTTTCCTGCTATACATTATTTTGCTCTTTTCATTGGTAGATGCATAAATGCTAAGGATGAAGCATGTCACATGTGTGTCCCTGATCTTAGCATTCTTAGGAGTGTTGTGTTAGGAGACCAATCTTATCATATGGGAGCCATTGTAGCTCGTAGGTTGCATCATAATAGACATAATGGAGATTTCTTTGGAGGAATATATGCAACCCGCTTAGCTCATTTTCTTGAGATAGACATTCGTGAGGGTGATATGGAGTTGCCCCCTGCATATTTAGATTATGACTATGGCTTCGCACCAGTTTGTCGAGATGCCTGAATCACCTCTCTTATATCGCTTAATTTTTGATAAACGACGTGTTTTCCGTATTACTCTCCCTGCTCCTGCCTTCTTTGATTCGCAGACAAAAGGAAGATATGTTATTACCAGAGAGGAGGCAGAAGAGTACGAGAGGAGAGCTGAGGCAGCTCGACTCCACGCTGTAGCTCAGCAGGCGATAACCGCTGCACATTAGTATGATCCCAACTATTCCTCCTCGTCACAGTACGACCCCAACAATTATTATTATGGATATCTGCCAGGCCAGCCGTGGCCATATACCAACTTAGTCCAAAATCCTAAGCTTGGAGGAGTACGTATTTCTCACCGACATTACATTCATGTTCACACACACTCATTGCTAGATGTCGGTGCTCATACTTTTTCACTTTAATATCCATGCTAGTTTATTTTCTTTTTCCTGCTTTCTTCTTGTGTGTTTAATAAACCTTAAGAAAAAACCAAAAAATTAGTAGTAGTTTATTTTTCTGATGTAGTAGTAATAACTAAAAATAAAACCCAAAAATATTTCCCGTTCTTCTTTTGCTTGTTGGGAGCTTTCCCGTGTAAATAGTTTTATTTCTTTTCTTTTACTTGGGGGTCAGTAGGAGAAGACCATAATTAAATTGTTGAAGTGGCTTTTATATGCATTATTGTTGAATTAACCAAAGAGCCCATATTGCCTTGTCTTCTCCTGTTTATTGAATGCTCGCAGATTCCAGCTTAGTCCAATGCACGTGCACTCTTATTATTATTCACACCGTTCGGTCGTGCAAGTGAAAGGCAATTATGATGATATATGATGGACTGACTGAGATGAGAAAAGTTGGTATGAACTCGACCTCTTTTGTTTTTGTAAATATGATGAGTCCATCGTTCTTGATTCAGCTTATTATGAATAAACATGTTTGCAATGACAATTAGAGATCATAGTTGCTTATGCCATGCTTGATTAGCTATGAGTTATAATGATTTACCTTGTATGCCAACATGCTATTGAGATGATTATGATGTGGTATGATGGGGTGGTATCCTCCTTTGAATGATTTAAGTGACTTGACTTGGCACATGTTCACGCATGTAGTTGAAACAAATCAACATAGCCTTCACGATATTTATGTTCATGGTGGATTATATCCTACTCATGCTTGCATCCAATGTTTATTAATTTTAATGCATGTACATGGCTGTTGTCGCTCTCTAGTTGGTCGCTTCCCAGTCTTTTGCTAGCCTTCACTTGTACTAAGCGGGAATACTGCTTGTGCATCCAAACCCTTAAACCCCAAAGTTATTCCAGATGAGTCCACTATACCTTCCTACATGCGGTATCTACCTGCCGTTCCAAGTAAATTTGTATGTGCCAAACTCTAAACCTTCAAATAAACATTCTGTTTTGTTTGCTCGAATATCTCATGTATCAACAAAGGTTGTCCTTATCTTCCATGTTAGGCGGGTTATTCTCAAGAGGAGTGGACTCCGCTCCTCACTCACGAGAAAATGGCTGGTCATCGGGATGCCCGATCCCATGCTTTATGCAAACTAAATCAAAATTAATTGCAAACAAAACTCCCCCTGGGACCTGATGTATGTTGGAGGCACTCGTTGTTTCGAGCAAGCCATGGATTGATGCTTGTTTGTGGAGGGGGAGTATAAACTTTACCATTCTGTTTGGGAACCGCCTATAATGTGTTTAGCATGGAAGATATCGCCATCTCTTAGTTGTTATGTTGACAATGAAAGTATATAGCTCAAAATACAACTTATCTCTATTTCAAAACCGAGCTCTGGCACCTCTACAAATCCCTGCTTCCCTCTGCGAAGGGCATATCTATTTACTTTTATGTTGAGTCATCACCCTCTTATTAAAAAGCACTAGCTGGAGAGCACAGCTGTCATTTGCATTCGTCACTATTAATCTATGATTGGGTATGACTATGTTTGGATCTATTTTACCATGAATTACAATGTCTAGTCAGTCCTTGATCTTTAAAGGTGCTCTGCATTTATGTTTTGCGGTCTTAGAAAGGGCTAGCGAGATACCATCTTGTTATATCATATTATGATTGTTTTGAGAAAGTGTTGTCATCCGAGATTTATTATTAGGACTTGCTAGTTGATTATGCTATTGATATGAGTAATTGTGAGACCTGAGAATTATTGCAAATGTGGTTAGTTATGATCTATGCTGAAAACTTGAATGCTGGCTTGACATAGTTACAACAACAAGAGCAAACAGAGTTTGTAAAAGTTTTTCTTTCTTTCAGTTTGTCAACTGAATTGCTTGAGGACAAGCAAGGGTTTATGTCTAATCCCTGGTCTGGTATGACCTAGACTAGCTAGTCATTTGTGCATCATGTTTAAATTCCATTTAATTTTGAAATGAGGATTTGTGAAACCCTCAGAATCATCTCTGAAAATGACCCAAATAAAAATTGTTTCAAAAAGGTCCAAGGAAATGTTCATGTTGCTCTCTGAAAATATTGGTCAGAGGTAAAATTCAAACAAATATTTTAGGAGCTCATGGATATTTAATTTTGGCCATTTGGATTAATCTGATAATTATTGCTTTGGATATATATTGTTATATATAAAAAATATGGTCCAAAAATTATGCCACTTGTTGAGGAGCTCTGGAATAATATAGTTAGCTCCTGCAAAAATGGGCATAAGGAAATAAATTGATTTAGTATTATTATTAAATCAAAACATATGTCAGTAAAATAGAAAAGGAAACAGAAATAAAAAGGGAGACTTACCTGCGGCCCAGCTCCTGTGCGGCCTGGCCGGCCCAGCTGGCCAGCCCGGCCCAGCCGCCCCTCCTCTGTCGTCTTCGTCCTCGACAGGGGGACGGGCGCGTGCACGACACGCGCGCGCTCCGCCGCGCCACGCCACCTCCCTCCCTGCCTGCCTGTCCTCCCCCTCGTCGCTTTGGATGGACCGGACGACTCCACGCGACGCCCCGCACCTCTCTCCCTCTCTCTCATTCCTCCCCCTCCCCTGGTTCTCTCTCTCCCGACCGCCCGAACGCGCCTGTCGCCACCGCTCGCCGTAGCCGTAGCCACCGCGCCCCTCGAGAGCATCTAAGCCGTCCCCGAGCTCCGCGCCGTCGTCCTCGTCCTCTCCGCCAAGACGCAAGACGCGGGAAGCTCTGGAGCACCGCCATCGCCATCGTCTTCGTCACCGGCTGCCCGAGATCGCCGACGACGCTCCGGCCGCACCAGTGCTTCCCCGAGCTCGCTGACGCCTTCGCTGGATCCGCCGTGAGCTCTACTTCGTTTTCCCCTCCTCCCCGTGCTCGTTTGCCCCGTCTAGCTAGCACAACCACCGCGCCCGCAAGCTCTTCGCCGCCGGCCATGGCGCCACGGTGGCCAGAGCCCGAGCCAGCCACTCCCGCACGCGTCACCGTGTTCCTGGTGACGCCAGGAGGCCGTAGAGCCTTTCCGCTCACTTCCCCGTGCCCCGCAGCACCCGCGCGCACTCGGCCGAACTCCGGCCGCCGCCCCGAGCTCCGCTCCGGTGAGCTCCGCCACCTCCGCCGCCTCTCGCTGGTTCCCCTGGATGCGCGGGAGCGCGGGCGACCTTCTGGTGCCCCCAGCCGCCGCTCTCGTGGCCTCCAGCGGGGACTCCGCCGAGCCCCGTGGTCGCCGGCGGCTAAACGCCAGCGGGATTGACCGGGTCAACCCAGCTAACTAACCCCCTCGGCTAATTAAGTTAGATTAGTGCTAATCACCGCTTAGTTAACCCCCTGACACTGACAGTGGGCCCCAGCGCCACTAATCTTTTTAATTAGGATTAAACTAACCCTGTTTAACCCCCTGTCACTGACGTGTGGACCCCACACGTCAGGTTTGACCCCAGTCAGCCGCAGTTGACTTGCTGACGCAAGCATGACGCAGTGCTGACGCAATTAATTATTTTCTGGATTTAAAATAAATCAGGAAATTCCAGAAAATGATTTAAACTTCAAAAAATCATAGAAATTCAACCGTAGCTCAGATTGAAATAATTTATATATGAAAAATTATCAGAAAAATGCAACCTTTCCATCTGTACTAGTTTCATGCATGACAAACCAACTTCTACATGCTGTATATGAGAAAACACATTATGGCATTTATTAGAGCCTACTTTGGAGATGCATTTGAGCTTCTGGCTCAAATGGACTTCAAACCAAATGAATACTAGTTGCATTAGCTCAAACAACATCACATCTTCATGCCATGTTCATGCATCATATTGTCGCATATGCTTGTGTATTGACTGTTGGCACCGTTCCTTCTCGATAGGTCTTGCTCCGGAGCCGTTCCAGAGTACCTGTCTGTGAAGCAGTGCCTCCTCTGTTGATCTACCAGGCAAGCAAACCCCCTTGTTCATTCCGATACAATCCTACTCTCTCGCTCCTGCTCTCAGTTATTGCACTAGGACAACAATGATTCATCTGCTACTTTGTGATGTGGTAGTTGAAACCATTCCTCTGCATGACCTGTCATTGCCACAGTAAATAGTTGAAACCCACTAGCATGTGTAGGAGTTGATTGAGCCATGTTGTGTTCCTACCATGCTATGCCTACTATTGCTTAGAGTTGTGTTAGGTATGATTCATTGGGAATGAATTGGAGTACACTGCTCTATGTTCTGATGCTGAGAGTGAACGTGTGAACACGATTTGGTAAAGGTAGCGGTGAGAGGCCATGTAGGAGTACATGGTGGGTTGTCTCACTGGAGCCGTCCTTAAGCACTGAGTTCTATGTATGTTGTCCAATGACTCGATACTACCACACATTGGAATGCTTAAGTGCCCCTCTCGACTTATTAACCAACTTGACCTCTGTCCAGGAGTCGCAAGTAGTTTCTGGTGTTTGTAGGTAGTGCTATTTTTCTACCAAGTGGCACCCGGGAGGGTGGGCTTGGGACAAACTAGGCACAGGTGGCACGGTGTACCAAGTGGCACCCGGATGGTGGGCTTGGGAACCCTGCTCACATCGTTTGGGGCCGTGAGCGACACCCCGGCCGGATCTCCTTACGGATGGAACCCGAATATGTGATAAACCTGGGTTAGAGTCTTGTGTGGTTAGTCAGGTCGTGGCCGACACCCTCGCCAGGCTTCCGCTTGAAGGTTGCCGAGATACATGACGTGTACATGGCGGTAAGTGGCGAGAGCGTGTGTGACGAAGTACACCCCTGCAGGGTTAACATGATCTATTCGAATAGCCGGGTCCGCGGTTATGGACTTCTTGGATGCTTACATGGTACATAGACAACTTGAAGTGGATACTATAAAATGCTCAAGACAAGTGTGAGTGCTATGGATGGCCTTCTCGTAGGGAGACGGGAATGAATCCATAGTGGTGTATTGTGTGGTGATTAGTGGACTCGTGTGCGCCATATCACCTCAAAGGAGTTCTGGTAGTCGTAGAACAGGTTAGCCACGGAGTCAAAGCTGGCTTGCTGCAACTAAACTCCACATTACTCTCTTGATACAAATGCATGTATGATAGGATCTGATGTAAGTCTTGCTGAGTACCTTTGTACTCATGGTGCTTTATTTATGTTTTTGCAGCGGAGACTTCGGTCTTGCTAGTGTTCTCGTGGACTTCGACAAGTAGCTTGTACCTCAGCTACGATCTTGATCGGACGTTGTAGATAGCCAGGCTCTTCAGCCTTTTTCATCTGTAGATGTCTGTACCCAGACATGTAATGCTTCCGCTTGTTGCTTGTATGCTCTGTATGATGGGTCCTGCGACCCCTGTTTGCAATAAATGCTATGATGGCTCTTCCGAGCCTTTATCTATATGAGTTGTTGAGTTATGCTGAGATGCCATGTTGTACAACACATACTTGCATGTTATGTGTACGTGTAATGTGTATTGCAATGTGTGGGATCTGACTATCTAGTTGTTTATCCTTAGTAGTCTCTCTTACCGGGAAATGTCTCCTAGTGCTTCCACTGAGCCCTGGTAGCTTGCTACTGCTCCGGAACGCTTAGGCTGGCCGGCATGTGTCCTTCTTCGTTCCTGTGTCTGTCCCTTCAGGGAAATGTCACGCGATGAATACCGGAGTCCTGTTAGCCCGCTACAGCCCGGTTCACCGGAGTCCTGTTAGCCCAGCGCTACAGCCTGGAATCACTCGCTGATGACCGACACGTTCGATGCTGGGTCATGGATGCCTGTCCCTGTAAGTTTGTGCCACTTTGGGTTTACGACTAGCCATGTCATCCCGGGCTCCTTATCATATGGATGCTAGCGACACTATCATATACGTGTGCCAAAAGGCGCAAACGGTCCCGGGCAAAGGTAAGGCGACACCCGTGGGGATACCGTGCGTGAGGCCGCAAAGTGATATGAGGTGTTACATGCTAGATCGATGTGGCATTGAGTCGGGGTCCTGACAGTTTAAGCTTGGGGCATTTAATACATCTCCGTCGTATCTACTTTTCCAAACACTTTTTCCCTTGTTTTGGACTCTATCTTGTATGATTTGAATGGAACTAACCCGGACTGACGCTGTTTTCAACAGAATTACCATGGTGTTGTTTTATGTGCAGAAAACAAATATTCTCGTAATGACCTGAAACTCCACAGGAGGTTTTAGAAAAAAAATCCTCTCCAAAGATGAAGACCAGGGGGCCCACACCCTTCTCACGAGGGTGGGGGGCGCACCCCCCCTAGGGCGCGCCCCCCTACCTCGTGGGCCCCCTGGAAACCCTCCGACGCCAACTCCAACTCTATATATTTCCTTTCGGAGAAAAAAAATCAGAGAGCAGAAATCATCGCGTTTTACGATATGGAGCCGCCGCCAAGCCCTAAAACCTCTCGGGAGGGCTGATTTGGAGTCCGTTCGGGGCTCCGGAGAGGGGGATTCGTCGCCGTCATCATTATGAACCATCCTCCACCACCAATTTCATGATGCTCACCGCCATGCGTGAGTAATTCCATCGTAGGCTTGCTGGACGTTGATGGGTTGGATGAGATTTATCATGTAATCGAGTTAGTTTTGTTAGGGTTTGATACCTAGTATCCACTATGTTCTGAGATTGATGTTGCTATGACTTTGCTATGCTTAATGCTTGTCACTAGGGCCCGAGTGCCATGATTTCAGATCTGAACCTATTATGTTTTCATGAATATATGTGAGTTATTGATCATATCTTGCAAGTCTATAGTCACCTACTATGTGTTATGATCCGACAACCCCGAAGTGACAATAATCGGGACCACTCCCGGTGATCACCATAGTTTGAGGGTTTCATGTATTCACTATGTGCTAATGCTTTGTTCCGGTTCTCTATTAAAAGGAAGCCTTAATATCCCTAAGTTTCCAATAAGACCCCGCTGCCACGGGAGGGTAGGACAAAAGATGTCATGCAAGTTCTTTTCCATAAGCACGTATGACTATATACGGAATACATGCCTACATTACATTGACGAATTGGAGCTAGTTCTGTGTCACCCTATGTTATTACTATTACATGATGAACCGCATCCGACATAATTATCCATCACTAATCGGGTGCCTACGAGTTTTCCACATACGGGTTTACGTTTATTTACTTTTCCGTTGCTACTGTTACAATCACTACAAAATACCAAAAACATTACTTTTGTTGTCTTTACTTTTGTTGCCGCTACCACCACTATCATATTACTTTGCTACTAAACACTTTGCTGCAGATACTAAGTTTCCAGGTGCGGTTGAATTGACAACTCAGCTGCTAATACTTGAGAATATTCTTTGGCTCCCCTTGTGTCGAATCAATAAATTTGGGTTGAATACCCTACCCTAGAAAGCTATTGTGATCCCCTATACTTGTGGGTTATCAGCCTACTAATAAAGCAATCATGTCTTTTCAAAATAACATGGCCAAAGAAAGTTATCACTACAAAATCATATAGTCTGGCTATGCTCCATCTTCACCACACAAAATATTCACATCATGCACAACCACGATGACAAGCCGAGCAATTGGTTCATACTTTTTAACGCGCTTCAGCTTTTTCAACCTTCACGCAATACATGAGCGCAAGCCATGGATATAGCACTATAGGTGGAATAGAATATGATGGTGGGGGTTATGTGGAGAAGACAAAAAAAGGAGAAAGTCTCACATCGACGCGGCTAATCAACAGGCTATGGAGATGCCTATCAATTGATCTCAATGTGAGGAGTAGGGATTGCCATGCAACGGATGCACTAGAGCTATAAGTATATGAAAGCTCAAACTGAAACTAAGTGGGTATGCATCCAACTTGCTTGCTCATGAAGACCTAGGGCATTTGAGGAAGCCCATCGTTGGAATATACAAGCCAAGTTCTATAATGAAAATTCCCACTAGTATATGAAAGTGATAACTCAAGAGACTCTCTATATGAAGATCATGGTGCTACTTTGAAGCACAAGTCTGGTAAAAGGATAGTAACATTGCCCCTTCTCTCTTTTTCTCTCATTTTTTTCCTTTTTTGGGCCTTCTCTTTTTTTGGCCTTTCTCTCTTTTTTATTTTTTTTATTTTTTTGTCCAGAGTCTCATCCCGACTTGTGGGGGAATCATAGTCTCCATCATCCTTTCCTCACTGGAGCAATGCTCTAATAATGATGATCATCACACTTTTATTTACTTACAACTCAATATTACAACTCGATATCTGGAACAAAGATATGACTCTATATGAATGCCTCCGGCGGTGTACCGGGATGTGCAATGATCTAGCGTAACAATGACATCAAAATACAGACAAGCCATGAAAACATCATGCTAGCTATCTTACGATCATGCAAAGCAATATGACAATAAATGCTCAAGTCATGTATATGATGATGATGGAAGTTGCATGGCAATATATCTCGGAATGGCTATGGAAATGCCATAATAGGTAGGTATGGTGGCTGTTTTGAGGAAGATATAATGAGACTTATGTGTGATAGAGCGTATCATATCACGGGGTTTGGATGCACCGGCGAAGTTTGCACCAACTCTCAAGGTGAGAAAAGGCAATGCACGGTACCGAAGAGGCTAGCAATGATGGAAAGGTGAGAGTGCGTATAATCCATGGACTCACGTTAGTCATAAAGAACTCATATACTTATTGCAAAAGTTTATTAGCCCTCGAAGCAAAGTACTACTACGCATGCCCCTAGGCGGATAGAATGGTAGGAAAAGACCATCGCTCGTCCCCGACCGCCACTCATAAGGAAGACAATCAATAAATACCTCATGCTCCAACTTCGTTACATAATGGTTCACCATACGTGCATGCTACGGGAATCACAATCCTCAACACAAGTATTTCTACAATCCACAACTACCCACTAGCATGACTCTAATATCACCATTTTATATCGCAAAACTATTGCAAGGAATCAAACATATCATATTCAGTGATCTACAAGTTTTATGTAGGATTTTATGACTAACCATGTGAATGACCAGTTCCTGTCATCTCTCTAAATAGATATAAGTGAAGCAAGAGAGTTTAATTCTTTCTACAAAAGATATGCCCACGCTCTAACAAATATAAGTGAAGAAAAAGAGCATTCTACAAATGGCGGTTTTCTATGTGAAGAGAAACAGGCAATCCAAACTTCAAATGATATAAGCAAAGCAGATGAAGCATTCTATAAAGCCATACTCAAAAGATATAAGTGAAGTGCATAGAGCATTTTATAAATAAACCAAGAACTATATCATACCAGCATGGTTCATAAAAGAAAAATTAAAACTAAATGCAAAAGACGCTCCAAGATTGCACATATCGCATGAACGAAACGAATCTGAAAACATACCAATACTTGTTGAAGAAAGAGGGGATGCCTTCCGGGGCATCCCCAAGCTTAGACGCTTGAGTCTCCTTGAATATTTACTTGGGGTGTCTCAGTCATCCCCAATCTTGAGCTCTTGCCTCTCTTCCTTCTTCTCACATCGAGACCTTCTCGATCATCGAACACTTCATCCACACAAAACTTCAACAGAAAACTCGGTAAGATCCGTTAGTATAATAAAGCAAATCACTACTCTAAGTACTGTTGCAAACCAATTCATATTTTGTTTTATTATTGTGTCTACTGTAGTATAACTTTTTCATGGCTTAATCCACTGATATAAATCGATAGTTTCATCAAAACAAGCAAACTATGCATTAAAAACAGAATCTGTCTAAAACAGAACAGTCTGTAGTAATCTGAACATTCACCATACTTCTGATACTTGAAAAATTCTGCCAAAATTAGGAAAAATAAACAATTTGTATAGAAATACAGTGCAAAACGAATCAGAACCATTTGACATTCCGGTAAAAAAATAAAAAATCGTGCACTATAGCCAAAGTTTCTCTCCTGCACCGCACAAACCAACAAGCATTGTAAACATCCTAAAGGCAAACCTTGGCACATTATTTTTATTTATAAACTTTATAAAAGCACACAACAGAAATAAATGACTCTCTAAAACTTCCGGGTTGTCTCCCTGGCAGCGTTTCTTTAAAGCCATTAAGCTAGGCATATAGTGCTCAAGTAATGGGTCCACCAAGATCCCAAGGTATATCAAAGCCAATTTTAATTAGCAATTATTTGGCATTTAGTAGTGAGCACAAGGCAACATATATCAAGCAATGACGAAGTCTAACTCTCTTCCTATGCATCGGCATGTCATAAAAGAACAATTCATGCACACCTAGTAAAGGCCAATGCATAGTATAAACAGTTTCTTGCAATTTTATCGTGTGGGAAACATAGAGAGGTGGAGATATAGTTCCTCTCTCATAATAATTGCAAGTAGGAGCAGCAAGCACATGCATATTATATTCATTAAAATCATCATGTGCAACGGTAAAAGGCAACCCATCAATATAATCCTTAATAAGTGCAAACTTCTCTGATATAGTGTAGTCGGGAGAATTCAAAAAGATAATAGGACTATCATGTGTGGGTGCAATAGCAACAATTTCATGTTTAACATAAGGAACTATGGAAAGTTCATCTCCATAAGCATAATTCATATTGGCATCTTGGCCACAAGCATAGCAAGCATCATCAGAAAGGGATATTTCAAGAGAATCAACGGGATCATAATAGTCATCATAGCAATCATCCTTCGGTAAGCACGAAGGGACATTAAACAATGTATGAGTTGAAGAGTTACTCTCATTAAAAGGTGGGCATGGGTAGCTAATCCTCTCTTCCTCCTTTTGTTCTTCGCTCTCCTCCTCATCTTTTTCATCCAATGAGCTCATAGTTTCATCAATTTCTTCTTCCATAGACTCCTGCAAAATATTAGTCTCTTCTTGGACAGCGGAGTAGTCCTCAATATATGCTTCAACATAGGCATTAGAAGCGTAATTATCATAGCAATATTTAAGTATGGCAAAATTTTCAGATTTGTAAAGAGTAGCGTCATACATTTCAATCAAAGAAGCAATTTCATATGCACCCTTAAAAGCAACAAATTCTTCAATTTGTTGAACATCATAGTAATTATAAACACCCTTAGCATACAAAGATACGATTCCGTTATAACTGAACTCACATTGATAGGGAAGGTGTTTCTTAGGGTTTTCAAAACAACAAGTAATATCATATATTTCACATAAATTCCAAGCATAGCATTGTAAACGATGAATTTGACCCAATAGAATTTTCCCTTTTTCAGATATTCGGTGTCGCACATAACAAGCATGCTCATCTAAAGATTTTCCCTCAACTAAGCTAGTTGGGGTTTCAGCACGAGCACATAGGGATCGAAGATGATCCAAGTAATAAGCTTCAGGTCTGTGATAGATTTTGAGTGGTTCTTCAACCATTGGTTCAGTAGGTACAACTAATTTTTTTGGTATTTTGCGTTTCCTACCCATAACTAAAGATAGAGAACAACTAAGAACAGCAAATAAAAATTACTTAGTGATAAAGCAAACAAGCACACACGAGAATATTCACCCCACGCTATGACTCCCCGGCAACGGCGCTAGAAAAAGGTCTTGATAACCCACAAGTATAAGGGATCAATTGTAGCCTCTTTCGATAAGTAAGAGTGTCGAACCCAACGAGGAGCTAAAGGTAGAACAAATATTCCCTCAAGTTCTATCGACCACCAATACAACTCTACGCACACTTTGACATTTGCTTTAATGGACACAAATATGAAACTAGAAGTACTTTGTAGGTGTTTTTGGATAGGTTTGCAAGAAAATAAAGAGCACGTAAATAAAAACTAGAGGCTATTTAGATAAAGACACAATAAAGTAAATATAGCGAGTGTGGAAAAGTGGTGGTAGGAGTTTCGAAATTGTCCCTAAGCAATTGACTACATTACTAGACCGATAACAAGTTTTTATGTGGCAGAGGCCACTGCTAGCATGTCATCCCTGACTTGGAATTCTATGCACTTATGATTGGAACTATTAGCAAGAATCCGCAACTACTAACGTTCATTAAGGTAAAACCCAACCATAGAATTAAGATATATTGGTCCCCCTTCAATCCCGTATGCATCAATTTCTATGCTAGGTTGAAGATTTTGTCACTCTTGCCCTCCAATACATAGTCCTATCAACATACAACTAACCCTATGGGGTGATCCACGCGTGCTCTCATATGATGGGCACCAAAGGAAAGCAACATAACCACAAGCAAATTAAATCAATCATAGCAATTCATCAACCACCGATAGGACAACGAAAATCTACTCAGACATCATAGGATGCGAACACATCATTGGATAATAATATGAAGTATAAAGCACCATGTTCAAGTACAGGGTACAGCGGGTTGCGGGAGAGTGGACCGCTGTAGATAGAGGGGGGAAGGTGATGGAGATGTTGGTGAAGACGGCGGAGGTGTTGGTGAAGATCGTTGTGGGAGTCCTGGATTAGGGGTCTCCGGACAGTCGGACTATATCCTTTGGCTGGACTGTTAGACTATGAAGATACAAGATTGAAGACTTCGTCTCGTGTCCGGATGGGACTCTACTTGGCGTGGAAGGCAAGCTAGGCAATACGAATATGTGTGTCTCCTCCTTTGTAACAGACCTTGTGTAACCCTAGCCCTTTCTGGTGTCTATATAAACCGGAGGGTTTTAGTCCGTAGGACAACATACAATCATACCATAGGCTAGCTTCTAGGGTTTAGCCTCTCCGATCTCGTGGTAGATCAACTCTTGTAATACCCATATCATCAAGAATAAATCAAGCAGGACGTAGGGTTTTACCTCCATCAAGAGGGCCCGAACCTGGGTAAAACATCATGTCCCCTGCCTCCTGTTACCATCTGCCTTAGACGCACAGTTCGGGACCCCCTACCCGAGATCCGCCGGTTTTGACACCAACATTGGTGCTTTCATTGAGAGTTCCTCTATGTCGTCACCGTTAGGCTTGATGGCTCCTTCGATCATCGTTAGCGATGCAGTCCAGGGTGAGACTTTTCTCCCCAGACAGATTTTTGTATTCGGTGGCTTTGCACTACGGGCCAATTCGCTTGGCCATCTGGAGCAGATTGAAAGCTACGCCCTGGCCACCAGGTCCGGTTTGGAAGCTTAAACTACACGGCCGATATCCGCGGAGACTTGATCTTCAACGGATTCGAGCCTCTGCCTTGTGCGTCATGCGGTCACGATGAGTACGATTTAGCTCTACCATCAGACAGTGTTCAGGAGATCGCACCGGCAGCAGCCCCGACCCTCAATTCGGAGCCAGTTGCACCGTCCATGGACGGGTGGATGGACCCCGCCACGGAGGCCTTATCCTCATCGGTGATCGAGCCGAACATCGACCTTACCCTACACGAGAGCCGTGTTGTCAAACTGCCAGATCCTTCTCCGGCCACGGACTCCGAACCGCCTGCGCCCGTTCCTAGCGAATCCGATTGGGCGCCGATTATGAAGTTTACCTTCGCAGACATTTTTCAGCACTCGCCCTTTGGCGACATACTGAACTCATTAAGGTCTCTCTCCTTGTCAGGAGGATCCTGGCCGAACTATGTCCGGCAGGATTGGGATGCGGACGACGAAGAAATTCACGGCCCACCCACCACCCACTTAGTAGCCACTGTCGATGACTTAACCGACATGCTCGACTTCGACTCCGAAGACATCGACGATATGGACGACAATGCGGGAGACGAAGAGGAACCACTGCCCACAGGGCACTGGACAGCCACCTCATCATATGATATATACATGGTGGATACACCCAAAGAAGGCAATGGCGACGAGACAGCAGAGGATGACCCCTCCAAGAAGCAACCCAAGCGCCGACGTCAGTGGAGTCGCTCTAAGTCCCGCCAAAGCAAAAGTGGTGATACCGGCACAAGAGATAATAACACTCCGGATAGTGCCAAAGACAACAACAATCCCCTCCAGCAAGATTTAGAGCAGGAGGATGGAGGAGCCAGCCCTCCTAAGAGAGCGGTAGATGGAGAGGCAGAGAATGATAATTATATGCCCCCCTCCGAAGACGAGGCAAGCCTCGATGATGCCAAATTCGTCGTGCCAGAGGATCCCGTCGAACAAGAGCACTTCAAGCACCGGCTTATAGCCACGGCAAATAGCCTTAAGAAAAAGCAGCAGCAGCAGCTTCAAGCTGATCAAGATCTGCTAGCTGATAGATGGACTGAAGTCCTCGCGGCTGAGGAATATAAACTCGAGCGCCCCTCCAAGAGTTACCCAAAATGCAGGTTGCTACCCTGACTGGAGGAAGAAGCGTATGACGCGGCTGATCAGCCACCTCGTGGCCGTGATAGAGAGGCATTCCAGCCAAAAACTCAGACTGCACCCCGACGCCATTCAAATAAAAAGGCATGGGGAAATACGCCAGACCTGCGAGACGTATTGGAGGACAAAGCAAAATATGTAAGATCGATCTATGGATCACGAGGGCGCGCCACTATGCAAGGCGATAAATTTCATGTCGGATACAGTAAAGGTAAATCCGGCCGGGCCGAACACAGCGGGCAAGACCCATTCGAGCTGCGTCGCGATATAGCCCAATACAGACGCGCCGCACACCCCTTATGCTTCACAGATGAATTCATGGATCATCAAATCCCAGAGGGTTTCAAACCCGTAAATATAGAATCTTACGACGACACAATAGATCCTGCGGTATGGATCGAGGATTTCCTCCTCCACATCCACATGGCCCGCGGTGATGACTTACACGCCATCAAATACCTCCCACTAAAACTCAAAGGACCAGCGCGGCATTGGCTTAACAGCTTGCCAGCAGAGTCCATTAGCTGTTGGGAAGATCTGGAAGCCGCATTCCTCGACAACTTTCAGGGCACTTATGTGCGACCACCAGATGCCGATGACTTGAGCCACATAATTCATCAGCCAGAAGAATCGGTCAGACAATTCTGGACTCGGTTCCTAACAAAGAAAAATCAAATCGTCGACTATCCAGATGCAGAGGCCCTAGCAGCTTTCAAACACAACATCCGCGACGAGTGGCTAGCCCGGCACCTTGGTCAGGAAAAGCCAAAATCTATGACAGCCCTTACGACACTCATGACCCGCTTTTGTGCGGGAGAAGACAGTTGGCTGGCTCGCAGTAATAACATATCAAAGAACCATGGTACTTCGGATACCAAGGACGGTAATAGCAGGTCACGTCGCAACAAACATAAGCGCCACATTAACAGCGATAATACTGAGGATACGGCAGTCAATGCCGGATTCAAAGGCTCTAAACCCGGTCAGCAGAAAAAGTCATTTAAAAGAAGCACTCCGGGCCCGTCCAGTTTGGACCGTATACTCGATCGCTCGTGTCAAATACACGGTACCCCTGACAAGCCAGCCAACCACACCAACAGGGATTGTTGGGTGTTCAAGCAGGCCGGCAAGTTAATTGCCGAAGACAAAGATAAGGGGTCACACAGCGATGACGAAGAGGAGCCCCGGCAGCCGAACACCGGAGGACGGAAGAGGTTCCCCCCACAAGTGTGGACGGTGAACATGATATACGCAACCCACATCCCCAAGAGGGAGCGGAAGCGTGCGCTCAGGGACGTATATGTGTTGGAGCCAGTCGCCCCAAAGTTCAACCCATTGCCCCCTGTCCGATCACCTTCGATCGCAGGGACCACCCCACTAGTATCCGTCATGGCAGATTCGCCGCACAGGTCCTAGACCCAATCATTAACGGATTTCACCTCACTCGAGTCCTTATGGATGGCGGCAGCAGCCTGAACCTGCTTTATCAGGACATAGTGTGCAAAACGGGTATAGACCCCTCAAGGATCAAACCCACGAAAACGACCTTTAAAGGCGTCATACCAGGTGTAGAGGCCCATTGCACAGGCTCAATTACACTGGAAGTGGTCTTCGGATCCCTGAATAACTTCCGAAGCGAAGAACTAATCTTCGATATAATCCCGTTCCACAGTGGCTATCATGCACTGCTCGGGCGAACCGCATTTGTGAGATTCAATGCGGTACCGCATTATGCATACCTCAAGCTCAAGATGCCAGGACCTCTGGGGGGTCATCACAGTTAATGGAAACACAGAGCACTCTCTCCGCACGGAGGAACACACTGTGGCCCTCGCAGCAGAAGCGCAAAGCAGCCTCTCAAGGCAATCCACCAGTTCGGCGTTTCAAGACCCAGACACCTTCAAGCGCGCTCAGAGTAATCGGCAACTAGACCGCCTGGCACGAGCTGATCTCGCGTAGCAATGCGGCCCCCACCCCTGTCCCAGCCTAACGGCGAAATCCGTGCCACGCATACATAATTACGCATTAAAAATACCATGGGCACAGGTGGGGAGGGGGGCATGACTACGGCACGCTCTAAGACGTGGCCTAAACCACACTAGGGGCTTCCCGCCTTGTTATTTTTCTTTTTCTCTTTTAGGACTTTAATCTCTGGAAACCCTGTCCGGCAGCATGATTGCCGAGCACATGATGCAGCAACCAAGGAGGCAGAAAGCTACGTCACACCACGGAACTCCCAGGTGGATTACGATAACGAGTGAAATATTTTATTTAATACTATTCCTCAGCTTTCCCTTGGAAGGGACATAGTCCTACTTTTTGCTTATCACACTATCTGTATCATTCCGCTTTAACGCACCCTTTTTGAATAAACAATGCATAGCATTAAGACTATTATTGCATTCTTTATATATATATATGTGTGTGTGTGTGTGTGTGTGTGTGTGTGTGTGTGTGTGTGTGTGTGTGTGTGTGTGTGTTCATTAATGACGCCTTGCAACCGTACACTTTGGTACGGCCAATACACTGGGGGCTTAAGTACCCCACAATATGGTGTGAGAAGTCCGAACACTTTCACAAGTGCGGCACCCCGAACTTATAGCATTATATGCATCAGCTCCGAATCATGTCTTTGGTCAAATGTTGGGTTTGACCGGCTCCTATGTTTTGGTACCTTACGTTCCGCTCTATCGGCTAAGGTAGCACTAGGAGAAATACTACGATTGTGCCCCGGTTCTGCTGGCTAAGCACCTTAGTAGAGAAAGCTAAAACTAACTGGCATGATAAGGCGAGAGACTGGTCGCTGTTCGGCGAGGTTTCGAGTCCCTAAAGACTTATGCCGCTTAGAGTGAGGAGCCGGTCCTGTCCGGCTTAAAGGCGTGTATCGCGCCCCGAATTCGGCCTTCCGAATACCAGGGGCTTCACCGAAATTTAAAATTATAGAATTCTATGGCTAAGTGAGAGTGATAAAGCATTATTAGTCCGTTGCCTTGTTCGCTGTGCTGAGCACCTCCCTCGAAGGACCCAAAAATAGGAACAAGAGTTCTCAGGTTTATCCCGAACACCCCAGCACTCGCAGCATGGGGGCATAAGCCGAGGACTAGCCATCTCTCAGATTGGATAAACAGCCAAACAGAAGGTAATATTTTAAATTCAAACAAGCGTTGCATAGCGCCTATGAAACAAGTTTTCATCATACAGGATCACACGAGCAAGTTTACTCAAATATTACATCCCTTGTACACTCGTCCGCTACAAGACGGGCACCCTTCAGGACTCCCTCATAATATATTTCGGTGGTGCGATGCTCCTTGCCCTGCGGCAGTCCTTCCTTGATCAGCTTCACGGCGTCTAGCTTGGCCCATTGCACCTTCACACGGGTGAAAGTCCGGCGTGCACCTTCGATGCAGACAGACCGCTTGACGACTTCCAGCCATGGGCAGGCATCCACAAGACACCTCACCAGGCCAAAGTAGCTGTTCGGGAGGGCGTCGCCAGGCCACAGCCAGACTATAAAGCCCTTCATGGCCTGTTCGGCCACCTTGTGTAGCTAGACTAGCTGCTTTAGCTGGTTGCTCAGAGGCGTCGGGTGTTTGGTCCTAGTATACTGAGACCAGAATAGCTTCTCCGTTGAGCTTCCCTCCTCGGCCTGGTAAAACTATGCGGCATCCGACATGCTGCGGGGCAAATCTGCGAATGCTCCTGGAGAGCTCCGGATTCGGGTAAGTAATAGGTAATTTACTCTCACATGCTTGCTTTGCATATAGAATGCCTTACTCGCCGCTATTTTCTTCATCGCGTCAATCTCCTGGAGAGCCTTTTGGGCTTCGGCCTTGGCACTCTTTGCGCTCTCGAGGGCCGCGACAAGCTCAGACTCTCATGTCTTTGAGTCAAGCTCCAACGCCTGGAGAGCCTGGAGCTCTTGCTGAACCTCGCCCACCCGAGCCTCTTGCCTTTCCCACTCGATGCGCTCCTTGGCCGCTTTATCTTCGGCCTCGGACAGCACTTGCTTTAGGGTCGCCACTTCGGTCGTGGCCCCTGGCAAATAAATGATGATCCTGTCATTTTGCAATCGCATTCTTTTTATACATATCCACAGACTAGGTACTACTTACCTTTGTTCTCCTCGAGCTGCCTCTTGGCAAGGCCGAGCTCGTCCTTGGACCCTTTAAGGTCCTGCTTCAGTGCGGCGACCTCCGCAGTCAGTGCGGCAGATGCCAGCCGCGAAGCCTGCATACGCATATTGACATACTTATATTAGACTCCTGTGATATTGTTTGATCCTCTGTTCGGCTTTTCTTTGTGAACACCGAACAGAGCATCTGGGGCTACTGTCTATGCGGTAATATTTTTCCTATATTTTAAACACTTACCTCAAAGCCTGTTAGAAGGCTGACACAAGCTTCAGTCAATCCTCTCTTGGCGGACTGAACCTTCTGGACCACCACACTCATAATAGTACGGTGCTCCTCGTTGATGGAAGCGCTGCGAAGCGCTCCCAGCAGATTGTCCGGCGCCTCTGGATGGACAGAGGTCACCGGCACAGGCGTCTTGCCCCTCTTGGAAGGAGGCCGCCTGCCCGAGTCCGGAACCACTGGAGGTTCCGGCGTGGTGTTCGGCTGAGGGCCAAACTCAGAGCCCTCTGGGGCCTTGTCCCCTCTGCTCCCGGAGTCTGGAAAGTCGACTTGAGGCACCTTCGGGACTGTCTCCCTGTGACCCGGTGCCTCTTGAGACAATACCTCGGCGTTGTCCGCAGGGCAAGGGGAGGTGGCGGTCGGAAGTGAATCGCTATCCATATCCGACGAGCCCAGGGAGCCGTCCAACGATACATCGATACGGGCTCGTGGCGGCCTGCATAATCATATTCAGCATTAGGGGAAGCAGTGCGACAAAGGAATGCTATGAGTTACTCTGGTATCCGAATACTGACGACTTCGCCAGGGGCTTGGCCCTGAGCAACCACTCGTCTTCGCCTTCGGCGGCGGTGGTGGAACTGTCCGGAAGGAGAGTCCTTCCCTTCTTGGACCCTTCGGCCTCCCCAGTTGGGGCGGCCCTTTTCTTGTCTCCCCCAACTGAAGGGGGAGCATCTTCTTCTTCCTCCTCGTCTTCGGGGGAGGAGTGTGCCGCAGAGTTATCAAACGATGAGTCCGATGACGCCTGGCGTCGGGAACACTTTCGGGTTCCGTTGGCCTTCTTGGTCTTCTCTGGCACCTTATAAGGGGCCGGAGTCAGCATCTCCGTAAGGAGAGCGTCCGCAGTGTCTTCGGGGAGAGGGGACGGACAGTTAATCTGCCCCGACGTCTCCACCCAGTCCTGTCAAAGGCATGGAGATCAGACCCCGCACATAATTAAGCTAGGGGAAATAAAATATCCTACTGGACGTATAGAACTCACTGTGCGCTCGACGCTTCGCACTTAGCCTGCGGTCCTCGGTGAGGGAGGGAGGGACCTCGGCACCCTTGAATAGCACCTTCCAGGCATCCTCGTGTGTTGTGTCGAAGAGCATGTTCAGAGTTTGGTGCTGGGCCGGGTCGAACTCCCACAAGTTGAAAGCCCGTCGTTGACACGGGAGGATCCGGCGGATGAGCATGACCTGGACTACATTGACGAGTTTGAGCTTCTTGCTCACCATGTTTTGGATACATGTTTGGAGTCCAGTCAGCTCTGCCGAACTACCCCAAGACAGGCCCTTCTCTTGCTAGGAGGTGAGCTGCGTGGGGATGCCGGATCGGAACTTGGGGGCCGCTGCCCATTCGGGGTCATGCGGCTCGGTGATATAGAACCACCCCGATTGCCACCCCTTTATGGTCTCCATGATGGAGCCCTCGAGCCATGTGACGTTGGGCATCTTGCCCAACATGGCGCCTCTGCACTCCGCCTGGCGGCCGCTCACTACCTTCGGCTTGACATTAAAGATCTGTAGCCATAAGCCGAAGTGGGGCTGGATGCGGAGGAAGGCCTTGCACACGACGATAAACACCGAGATATTGAGGATGAAGTTCGGGGCCAGATCATGGAAATCCAGGCCGCAGTAGAACATGAGCCCCCGGACGAATGGGTGGAGAGGGAATCCCAGTCCGCGGAGGAAATGGGTAAGGAACACTACCCTCTCATGGGGCCTGGGGGTGGGGATGAGTTGCCCCTCATCTGGGAGCTGGTGCGCGATGTCGTCGGGCAGGTATCCGGCTCTCCTCAGCTTCTTCATGTGTCCCTCCGTAACGGAGGAGACCATCCACCTGCCTCCCGCTCCGGACATGGTTGGAGAAGGGTTGAGGTGGGAAGTGCGGACTTGGGTGCTGGAGCTTGAGTGTGCGAAAATGGATGAGCAAAGGAGGAAGAAGGCATGGATGAAAAGGTGAATCCTTATCCCTTTATATGGGCGGACGAGACTATGCGTCCCCACTAGCCTGGTAAAACTCGCTTATCCCCCAAGCGACGTAATCGATGGCGCGGTTGGGTTACCCACGCCCGTATTGATGAGAATCCCGTAATAAGGGGGACACGATCTCTGCTTTGACAAGACGTGTCAAAAAACTGCCTCGCGTTATGTGCGGGCCTAGTTAAAGGAAACGGTTCGAATAATCACTGGGCCATGACATAATGTCGTGTTGCCAAAAAAAGTCAGCAAATTAGATTTGTGGAAATATTATTCTCTCTACGGTGGTATGTGGAACTTATTTTGCACGGTCGGACACTATCCTTGTATTCAAATTCTTCCATGGTGTATTGGGAGGAGGAACCCACCTTGCAATGTCGAAGACAATACTGCGCACCGGACTCATCGTCATTGAAGCCTGGTTCAGGGGCTACTATGGGAGTCCTGGATTAGGGGGTCTCCGGACAGTCGGACTATATCCTTTGGTCGGACTATTAGACTATGAAGATACAAGATTGAAGACTTCGTCTCGTGTCCGGATGGGACTCTACTTGGCGTGGAAGGAAAGCTAGGCAATACGGATATGTGTGTCTCCTCCTTTGTAACCGACCTTGTGTAACCCTAGCCCTTTCCGGTGTCTATATAAACCGAAGGGTTTTAGTCCGTAGGACAACATACAATCATACCATAGGCTAGCTTCTAGGGTTTAGCCTCTCCGATCTCGTGATAGATCAACTCTTGTAATACCCATATCATCAAGAATAAATCAAGCAGGACGTAGGGTTTTACCTCCATCAAGAGGGCCCGAACCTGGGTAAAACATCATGTCCCCTGCCTCCTATTACCATCCGCCTTAGACGCACAGTTCGGGACCCCCTACCCGAGATCCGCCGGTTTTGACACCGACAATCGCGGTGATGATGATGGCCCCCGGCGGCGTTCCGGCGCCACCGGAAGCGAGGGGGAGAGAGCTCCCCTTCTTCTTCTTCTTCCTTGACCTTCTCCCTAGATGGGAGAAGGGTTTCCCCTCTGGTCCATGGTCTCCATGGCGTGGGAGGGGCGAGAGCCCCTCCGAGATTGGACATGTCTCTCTATCTCTCTCTGTTTCTGCGCTCTCTTATTGTGCCCTTTCACCGTTTCATGTATATATGGATATCCGTAACTCCGATTAGCTTGAAACCTTCACCGTGATTTTTCTCCCAAAAATTAGCTTTCTTGCGGCTGAAGAAGGGCATCAACCGCCTTATAGGGGGGCCACGAGGGTCAGGGGCGCGCCCAGGGGGTGGGGCGCGCCCCCCTGCCTCGTGCCTCCCTCGGGCACCGTCTCGCGTGGATTTTTCTTCCCATATTCTCCGAATATTCCAAAAATAATCTCCGCCCGTTTTATCCCGTTTGGACTCCGTTTGATATGGATATTACGCGAAACAAAAACATACAACAAACAGGAATTGGCACTAGGCACTGGATCAATATGTTAGTCCCCAAAAATAGTATAAAAAGTTGCCAAAAGTATATGGAAGTTGTATAATATTGGCATGGAACAATCAAAAATTATAAATACGACAGAGATGCATCAATCTCCATTCTCCATAATGGAGATTCAGGGTCTATATTGTTTTATGCTATTTTACCTTAAATAGGGTATTTAGGTCCTGCGTAATACTGATGATCATGTGCTAAGAACAATTAAGTAGGGTTGGTTCGATGACTATCAGGATGATGATCGTATGACTTGTTACTAATAACGAGTAGAATTTGTATGATGATGATTAGTAGGACTTGTTATTATGATGATGCATGATGCAAGCATGAAGAGTTATTATATATCTGTGGGTGAAATGAACATGGATTGGATTGAAGTGAAGCCAACATGCATGTGGTGCATGTCGAAAGTAGTACAATCCAAACTTGATCAAGTTAGGATTAGTATTAATTTCGACATGCACCACATGTTACCTCACTTCAATCTAAGTCATGTTTAGACATAGCAGTAGCAGTAGCACAGAGATAAGAGAGGACACATATCTCTATTAGCTACCTATAACAACCTAAATTAACCCCCAAAACCCCTAAACCACCTCCTTTAAAAAAAACAGCCCCTGAAATGCTGACGCATGGAAGCTTATTGGTCCCGGTTGGTGCTACCAACCGGGACCAAAGGCCCTCCTGCATGGGCTCACCGGAGCGGCCACATTGAGGCCCATCTATCCCGGTTCGTACAAGAACCGGGACTAATGGCCTAGGGAATTAGTAATGACACTTTAGTCCCGGTTCCCCAACCGGGACAGATGGGCCTTATGAACCGGGACAAATGGACCATTTTCAACTAGTGTATGGCTCTTGGTGTTTTTGATTATTGCTTGTGCATTATATCCTCAATATGTGGAGAAATAGAGTTAGCAATCCATGTTTGGACCCGGGGCAATGGAAACCAAATACTTTTTGTACTAAAATTTTATATTTATTTTAAACTAATTGTACCATATCACAATTTTCATTAGTATAAGTTTATATTACTTAGCAATTATAGTTAACCCATGATAATGTTTTCTAAATAATAATTGTAGTATTTTTGTGACACATTTTTTATGTATATTATTCGAAATTTTGATTCTGCGAATTTACTATGTATGATGTAACAAAAATTCTATTTCTTGTTAAAAAAAGCTTTTGAATATTTGTTTAATATTGCATAAACTATATAGTGTATACACATGCATTTGTTTATCTATGCATGTATATTGTTTATATTATTCAACATCATGGCAGAGATTTCTAAATCCTACACACTTTAATTATGCTACTAGTGGTTTCTAGTGTATATTAAGTAACATATTCATAGGACATGACAATTTTGATTTGCATGTTGGGTTCAGTAAAAAGGTACAACATGTGTATGTTTTGTACATGTATTTAAATTAGCACTATGAATGTAATTATCAAATAACATAAAATGTTGGTGATTGTACTTTTGCATATGATTCAATTATCTAACATGCTCGTCTAGATTCACTTGTTTAATTCTACTGAGACATCCATCATAAAGAGAGTCTGACAATGTAATTAAGCTCAATTTCACTACTTGGATTGGTCTGTCCCCAGATAGTATATGGTGTGAACTTGCGCTCCAAAAATAACCATAAAAATTAGCTAACTGAAAGTTTGGTTAACGTTTATTCGATTTGTTGTTCAGTTTACAACAAATGAGCTCAAAACATTGATACGTCTCCATCGTATCTACTTTCTCAAACACTCTTCCCCTTATTTTGGACTCTAATTTGCATGATTTGAATGGAACTAACCTGGCCTGATGTTGTTTTCAGCAGAATTGGCATGATGTTATTTTTGTGCAGAAATAAAAGTTCTTGGATTGAGCTAAAAATTTACAGAGAGTTATTTCAGAATATATAAAAAATACTGCTGAAGAGAAATACCAGAGGGGCCACCAGGGCGCCACAAGCCCAGGGTTGTGGGCCCTTGGCAGCTCCCACAACCCTAACTCCAACTCCATAAGTATCTATTCATCCAGGAAAAAAATTAGAGAGGAGTCATCGCATTTTACAATACTGAGCCACTGCCACCTCCCGCTTTTCATCGAGAAGGCTGGTCTGGAGTCCGTTTGGGGCTCCGGAGAGGGGGATTCGACGATGTCGTCATCATCAACCATCCTCCATCACCAATTGCATGATGCTCACTACCGGGAGTGAGTAATTCCTTCATAGGCTTGCTGGACGGTGATGGGTTGGATGAGACTTATCAAGTAATGGAGTTAGTTTTATTAGGGTTTGATCCCTAGTATCCACTATGTTCTGAGATTGATGTTGCTATGACTTTGCTATGCTTAATGCTTGTCACTAGGGCCCGAGTGCCATGATTTTAGATCTGAACCCTTTATGTTTTCACGGACATATTTGTGTTCTTGATCCTATCTTGCAAGTTGTATGCACCTTTTTACGTGTTATGATCCGCATACCCCAAGGTGAAAATAATTGGGATTCTTTCGGGTGATTACCATAGTTTGAGGAGTTCATGTATTCACTATGTGCTAATGCTTTGTTCCGATTCTCTATTAAAAGGAAGCCTTAATATCCCTTAGATTTCCTTATAGACCCCGCTGCCATGGGAGGGTAGGACAAAATATGTCATGCAAGATCTATAAGCACGCATGACTATATACGGAATACATGCCTACAATACATTGATGAATTGGAGCTAGTTCTGTGTCGCTCTAGGTTATAACTGAAGGAAATATGCCCTAGAGGCAATAATAAAGTTGTTATTCATATTTCTTATATCATGATAAATGTTTATTATTCATGCTAGAATTGTATTAACCGGAAACTTAGTACATGTGTGAATACATAGACAAAACAGAGTGTCCCTAGTAAGCCTCGACTTGACTAGCTCGTTAATCAAAGATGGTTAAGTTTCCTAACCATAGTCATGTGTTGTCATTTGATGAACGGGATCACATCATTAGAGAATGATGTGATGGACAAGACCCATCTGTTAGCTTAGCATAATGATCGTTTAGTTTTATTGCTATTGCTTTCTTCATGATGTATACATGTTCCTCTGAGTATGAGATTATGCAACTCCAGAATATCGGAGGAACACCTTATGTGCTATCAAACGTCACAACGTAACTGGGTGATTATAAAGATGCACTACAGGTGTTGTAGCGACCCGACCTCAGACGGTCAAGTCTCTGTGCTTAAGTGTCATCCCTGGATCGGTATGTTGACACACACAGTACTCGAGGATTTATAACAGAGGTAAATCACATGTAAAAAGTAACATAAATACTATTACCTCAATCCAAAATAGCGGAAGTAACAAGGTTGTGGATTCCCATCAACACCAATGGCAAAGTTGAGTGTAGAAATCGTAACCCTAACGTATCACTTACTCGTCGTAAGATATCCTGTAACATGAGACGTTGCAGCCACAAAGGGTCAGTACATTGAATGTACTGGCAAATTCACACCATAGAGAATGATGAACAATGGCTATCACTACATGCATATATGGCTGGTGGAAAAGCTCTATGGTTATATGTTTTTGCGAAAAGCCAATTTTCCCTACTACAAAGGAATAAATTTTATTTAACTATCATGGTGGTTGTTAAACATTGAGAATGGTTGACAGCATTCTCAATCCCAATTAAGTAACATCATTAAACCCAACAAAATTCATTTAAAGTAACATGATGAGATCAACAGGATAATCCAAGAACTAGATACTCAAGATGTCCATAACCGGGGACACGGCTAACCATGATTAGTTTATACACTCTACAGAGGTTTGCGCACTTTTTCCCACAAGACTCGATCTCCTCCGTTGGATATCTCGCACTGCATGGTGTTTGAGAAACGGATGACCGAGACATAGTCTTTCAGAAGTGCTAGAACCTTACGATCGGGTAGACCGTACCACCTACAACCCCTACATCTGCTAGTCTACCACTATAAGAGTTCACATGACTTAATCAACTATGCTAGAGCCCATAATAGCTTGTGGATGCACACGGAAGTTTCTAGTATGAAAAATCTCATGATCCCTTTGAGCCTGGGTGGCGTTCCATAAAAAAAACAGGCAATCCTGGTCTACCCCAGTGCCTAGACAGGCAATTTGAGAATAACCAGGTGCCTCAATCCACCCAGATGTGTGTTTAAGTTGCCACCTTAAGTAAACCATTAATTAACAATCTCACATCTGTCATGAATACTCTCAAAACCCAATCCACGTCTAAGAGCATAGCATGGCACTATAAGCATAACGTAACAGTAACTCCCAAGGTTTGAATGCAGGGCAATAGGTTCCTACCTCATCACTACTTCCCAATACCCACATGTTATTAATCCTACTCATGCAATGTTTAAGGGTTGTAACTAATGCATAAAACCTAGGTATGAAAAGGGATATGATCAAAGTGTGAACTTGCCTGCAATGTCGATGAAGATGATTCACACTCAAAACTCTTGATAGCTCTACTCGTCACACTCCGGTCAATCTATCGTAAGCAAGCAATAGTAACCATACATAAGCAATCACTCAAAAGATCAGAAAGATCAAAGGAGACGATTCGGAAAACAACAAAACCAAGCAAATAGCTCTTGCAACATAAAACTATTTCTAACAGTACCAAAATTATGTGAATTTGGCCTTACCAGAAGGTTTAGGTCAAGAGCTTCGATTTGCAAAAAGAATCAAGTCAAACGGAGCTACGAAACTCAAGTTATGATCAAACGAAGTTTGAATTCAAATCTGATCTACTTCAAATTTTAAACTTTTCAAAAACATGTTTGAGTTGGATTACTGGATAGAGGAGATCGTAACGAAGACGTGAGCGTTGGTTTCGTTGGATTTGGACTAACGAGTAAAAAGTAATGATCGTTTGAAGTGCAGGGACTATTCTGTAAATAAAGTATTCACAACTAGGTCCCTGGCCGAAAATAACAGAAAAAGAGAAAGCTAAAAGGCGAACGTTCGCTTATACGGTCTAAACAGTGGACGTTCGCTGTTTAGTAAAACCTAAAAAAACAGATCTAGTCTAGGGTTTTTTTTAAAACCGAACTTAAAATAAAACCGAGGCGGGTTACGGTTTATACCGGTTCACCCAAAAGAACCGGCAATGACGGTGGTTACCCCAGCGATCTCCGGCGACGCGGCGCGGGGCTCCGGGGGCGGCTCCGGTCGTCGGAGGACACGACGAGGCGCACGGGGAGAGGCGGCGCGGGGCGACGGGTGCGCTGGGGCACGAGCGGGGTGGAGAGGGAAGCGCGGGCGAGGGGCGGCTGCGGCTGTGATGCAGCGTGGTGGCGGCGATATGCGGCGGGAGGGGCGGAGCGGCGCGGCAGAGGGGGAAAACGGGGCCCGGAGCTTTGGATATATAGGGATGGGAGGAGGTGGCGTGGAGGAGGGGCAAGGGAGGCGGTGGCGGTGTCCATGGCGACCATGGCGGCGGCACTGTCGTGCGGGCGACGGAGTCCGGCGGGAGCTCGGGGACGGGCGCGCTGGGCTGGGCCATGGCCTGGCAGGAGCTGGGCCGGCCCAGTTCAGCGGAGGGAAGCTCTTTTTTTTAAAAAAAATTCTCAAAGAACTAAAATAATAAAACAAAATAACTAAAAAAATATATAGGCATACAATATATCAAAATTTTTAGAAAAAGATTTCCTACAACGTGAACATTTTTGTAGCACCAAATAAAATATACACAAATTTAGATAAATCAAAGAGTGCTACTGGTCTATTAAAATCTAACAAAAATCATTTTTAAAATACCAAAATGATTTCAAAATAATTTTTCTCCAATTTTCTATTGTAGGGAATCATGTTACCCTATTTTCCATGTATTTTGTTTTTGGAGAAAAATAATTTGAATAAAACTCAAATAACTCCAAATTGAAAAATATTCAAAAGGACTTTGAAATTGATCCTTTGAAACTCCCAACTCATATTTCATATAATTTGAAGAAGTCATTTTATCTTCTCTCGTGAAAATCATTGAGTTGCTTAAAGTTTCTGAATTTGAATACTTTCAAATGAAATTCAAATACTTTCAACAACCCTTTGTCATTTAAATAATGGAAGAAGTCATGTCATCTTCTCTCCAAGGTTTTTTTTATGAAGAGCATTTGAATTCACGGGGATCAAAAGAAGAAGGTGAAAGTTTGGGAAAGTCCTTTTATTCCCTCTCATTTAACTTTCAAAAGCTTCGAATTTCACTCAATCAATCAAACAATCAATCAATCTATCTATTTTTTATAACATTCCAAAATTTAGAATTTTGGGATGTTACAAACCTACCACCCTTAAAATGAATCTCGTCCTCGAGATTCAGAGAGGCTAGCAAGAAATAGATTAGGGTTTGGGGGTCTCCTCAAAATCCATCAATCATCACACGGGGTCTGGGGTGCTACCACCCTTAGAAGCATGGTTACTGTTCCATCAAAACTCATATACTTCATCCATATTCTTGACAGTGTCGGTCTTCTCAGATCTTCAGTATAATTCCATCTCTGGGCCCTTCGGTAGTGGCATAACCTTTTTCCTCAATTCTTCTCTGATTTCCTCTTGGTACGATTATTCTGAGATTGGGTATTCTTAGCTGACGGGTCTGGCGTCAAAACTAAACAACTATCGATATCTCATGGTGGTCAACAATTTGTGGTTTCTCATGCAGGAAATGGGTCTGGGTTGATCCTCACCGTATAACATACGGTTGGCACAGCTGCCTTGTACAAGGGAAAATACTTATACCATTCTAAGGTTTAAACAAGGTTTTGATCGTCGCCTCTTTACTATAGGTAAGTCACTCAGATTTACCATCCCATATAGCAAGGCGAATAATAAGAGTAAGTCGGTATGGTGATCAATCCATCCCGCACCCAAATCATTACCATGTATATGGTTTAGCGAATCTCGCATTCTAACACTCGGTCATCCTCACAAGCATTGCAAAATTTCTCTTGTCAACGAACCAGGTTTGGATAAATCCATAGATTCTGCAAGCCAACAACCATCTATTGTTCCTTCACAACTCTCAGGTTTTGCATAACTCACATAAAATTGTCTGGCGATAAACGTCGTATCTTCCTCCAGGGTTTTTCCTTCAGCAAGAATGTGCTTGCTTCTTGGCAGGTCCTGGGGCATGTGGGTTATGGCCCATCTCATCACTTGTAGTCCTTGAACTTATCATCGGGCAACTGATCATTGTTCCAACTTCCAACTTCCTAGTATTCTTAAATCCATCCAATTGTATTGTCTTTCTTCCTTTTATTGGCACCAAACTAGCATGTGATTACTCAGACTCATCATGGAGTTTTCCATTGATCATATTTCCAACATCATACCTCCTTTATATCCAATAGTAATTTATCTCTTCATCCTCGTGGGATATCTCTCATACCGAGATTAAAACGTATACTCATGAAGTCCATATTCCATTTCGTCGGACATTATTATCCTTTCCAGGGTCAAGCGTCCTTTACAGGGGAATATTGGCCATCTCTGCATGGCACTTCTTCAACTGGGAAAAGTGAAACACATCATGAACTCATGACGGTCCTTCAGGTGACTCCAACTTGTTGGCCACTTCTCCCATATGCTCCAAAACTTGGTATGGTCCTACAAATCTCGGGGCTAACTTTCCCTTAACTCTGATTCGTTTAACTCCTCGCAGAGGGGGCACACGAAGACATGCTCTGTCTCCAATTTCATAGACTACCTCCTTGCGTTTTTTTGCCTGCATAACTCTTCTACCTAGACTGAGCTACCTTCAGTCTATCTCGAATCAACTTAACATTCTCTTCTGACTCCTTGATCACATTTGGTCCAACAACTGACGATCTCCAACTTCATCCCACATACTCTTGGTGCATCACACATATCGAGGCAAAACTCGTATTCATTTTGTCCGAAATCCACTCAGTGGAGTATCCTTATCTTTTTCGGGGTCAAGGGTTCTTATAGGCTACTACCACCCTTAAAATGCACAAATCTTCCATAGACTATATTTCTCATATCCTTAGAATGGCCAAAATTCTTCTTTATAGAGTAACAACTCATAAAATCCATATCAATACCAACGATGCTAACTTTATTCACTCTCAATTAATTACAATCTCTCGCTTTTCCATTACATGTCTCAACTCAACACCTCAATATAAAAGAAAAGGTTCTCACTTCTACTACTCCATTTCTTTTGTTGCAAACTCAACTATCTAGCACAAGTTTCCTTCTCCTTGGGGCATTCTCTGGCAAAGTGCCCTGCTCCATTACAACTAAAACATGTTACTTCTGACAAGTATCGAGGTTTCCTTTTTGGGCAATTGTTGAGGTAGTGCCCTGACTCCTTGCACCTGTAACAGATTATATGGCTTAGGTTGCTCCTGGGCTCCAATCGGTTTCTCTTCCTGGACCTTTCCATGCCAATCATGGCTTCTATTTCTTGTGGGTCATATTCTACTTCCTCTATCGGGAATTCTACTAGATCCCCGTTCAAACAATTCTGGGAGATGTGTCCTTCTTCTCCACATGAATAGCAAGACTTAGTGCAGGGTCTACTCGGGTCCTCTTTAGGTGTGTCCTCCACATCTTCCTTCATCACAGCTTCTTCTAAAATTTCCATGAGGGCTCCTTTCATTACTTCTTTCTTCTTCTGGATGGTTCTTTGTACCATGGGGTAAATGTGACACTCAGCAGGGTAGTGGGTAGTCCCTTCACACATGAAACAAGTAATCTGCCTAGTTGGGCATTCTTCAACTGGGTGACTTCCTTCACAATTTGGGCATTCATCCTTGTGTTCTTTATGGGTGTGTCCTATTTCTCCATAAATCTTGCATGCACAAGGTTTCTCCATAAGGCTTCAACTTCTGGGAAACAATCCGAGACTTTGGCAGAGTCAACTTAAATTCTCTCCAAGTGGTTACTCCTTGCCATCCATTCGTGGTTTGGTACATCCTCCACCAAGTAGCAGCACCTCTTTCAAAGCACTGAAGAGCATGCTGGGTCATATCATGTCCAACTATAGGGTTATTCTCCATGTGATCCTCCATGTTCTGAATCCATCGGTCTGTCTCCAACTGACTCATTGGTCCAGAAAATACAAGCTCATCTCCATTCATCCTCTATTGGGTCCATGGGTTTTGGGGTGAGATGAGAGAGATAGAGAGGGATACACACAATGCAAACAATAGTTTTGAAAAGACAGATTTTTGTTGTGGCTGTCAAAAAAACATCAAACAAATGACAGCTCACAATCGTCTCATCTAACGTAGGTATAGGACAAGGGTTTGTTCTTCTAAAGGTCAATAAATCTTCAAGGTCATCTAACTCTACGAGTCTTGTTCATGTCTCCAATGGCTTCTTCCGGTCATACTTGTCTTTCTCAAGTCCTTTTGCCAGCTCATCTTTGCTGTAGCAAAGTCTCTCGTGACGTCCTTTAATACTTATGGAGTTGCATTCCAAACTTCTGGGTTTCAACATCCTTGGCATGAACCACGGTCCTACTATCCTTCAGTTCCTGACAGATCTCCTGTATCTCAAAGTTTTGCTCCTCCAGCTTGGCTACTTTCAGCTTCTGGATCCTGAGTTCTCCACGAAATGCTCCTGGTCAAATATAGCTTCCTAAAGGTCCATCTTAACTTCTTGATGTAACACTCCAGATCCTGGTGATACACTAGCTAAGGTTAAAACTTCACCTCTTGCTGATAGATGCTCCATCAGCCTTCTACCATCCAATCCTTCCATGCATATGCATGCTTAACTCAGCACGGTGACAATAGCATAAGCGGGAGATAACTTCATGGATAGCTGTGTTTCTGCTCTTGTCATTTCCATGAGCTATCATTCCATAGTTGATATCTCCTGCCTTAGGGTTTTCTTGACAAATCCTTGATTTCTTCACTCTACATGCTCCGGTCTTTCTCCAATACACCTTGATCTCGGGTATTGACAACTTCCATAGTCTGCCAAGTTCCATAAGGGTAGCCTTCCTAGGTCATACAAATCTGGGAATTCTTCAGAGCCATCAAATTCTACTTGTCTTCGGTCTTCAACCGTTGTAGTTTCCATTATTCAGATGCACGGAAAATACTCTTCATTCCTAAGTGGTCTTAGTTGTCTGATATCTTGTACTTCTTGGAGTGGTATCATCAGTCGAATCTTCGTGTGGTCAAAAGGGGAAAGGGATATGGTCTCACTAAAGGGAATTTTTGAATAAGCTCAGAAGAGAACAGAGGTAAAAGATCTTTTTGAAAGGGAAAGTTGTAGAGAAAAATCTTTGCTATGGGCTTGCCAGTTTCTAGGGTCACGTCCTACAGTCAACATGTGCTCTGATACCATCTTGTAGCGACCCGACCTCAGACGGTCAAGTCTCTGTGCTTAAGTGTCATCCCTGGATCGGTATGCTGACACACACAGTACTCGAGGATTTATAACAGAGGTAAATCACATGTAAAAAGTAACGTAAATGCTATTACCTCAATCCAAAATAGCGGAAGTAACAAGGTTGTGGATTCCCATCAACACCAACGGCAAAGTTGAGTGTAGAAATCGTAACCCTAACGTAATCACTTACTCGTCGTAAGATATCCTGCAACATGAGACGTTGCAGCCACAAAGGGTCAGTACATTGAATGTACTGTCAAATTCACACCATAGAGAATGATGAACAATGGCTATCACTACATGCATATATGGCTGGTGGAAAAGCTCTATGGTTATATGATTTAGCGAAAAGCCAATTTTTCCCTACTGCAAAGGAATAAATTTTATTTAACTATCATGGTGGTTGTTAAACATTGAGAATGGTTGACAGCATTCTCAATCCCAATTAAGTAACATCATTAAACCCAACAAAATTCATTTAAAGTAACATGATGAGATCAACAGGATAATCCAAGAACTAGATACTCAAGATGTCCATAACCGGGGACACGGCTAACCATGATTAGTTTATACACTCTGCAGAGGTTTGCGCACTTTTCCCCACAAGACTCGATCTCCTCCGTTAGATATCTCGCACTGCATGGTGTTTGAGAAACGGATGACCGAGACATAGTCTTTCAGAAGTGCTAGCACCTTACGATCGGGTAGACGGTACCACCTACAACCCCTACATCTGCTAGTCTACCACTGTAAGAGTTCACACGACTTAATCAACTATGCTAGAGCCCATAATAGCTTGTGGCTGCACACGGAAGTTTCTAGTATGAAAAATCTCATGATCCCTTTGAGCCTGGGTGGCGGTCCATAAAAAAAACAGGCAATCCTGGTCTACCCTGGTGCCTAGACAGGCAATCCGAGAATAACCAGGTGCCTCAATCCACCCAGATGTGTGTTTAAGTTGCCACCTTAAGTAAACCATTAATTAACAATCTCACATCTGTCATGAATACTCTCAAAACCCAATCCACGTCTACGAGCATAGCACGGCACTATAAACATAACGTAACAGTAACTCCCAAGGTTTGAATGCAGGGCAATAGGTTCCTACCTCATCACTACTTCCCAATACCCACATGTTATTAATCCTACTCATGCAATGTTTGAGGGTTGTAACTAATGCATAAAAACTAGGTATGAAAAGGGATATGATCAAAGTGTGAACTTTCCTGCAATGTCGATGAAGATGATTCACACTCAAAACTCTTGATAGCTCTACTCGTCACACTCCGGTCAATCTATCGTAAGCAAGCAAGAGTAACCATACATAAGCAATCACTCAAAAGATCAGAAAGATCGAAGGAGACGATTCGGAAAACAACAAAACCAAGCAAATAGCTCTTGCAACATAAAACTATTTCTAACAGTACCAAAATTATGTGAATTTGGCCTTATCAGAAGGTTTAGGTCAAGAGCTTCGATTTGCAAAAAGAATCAACTCAAACGGAGCTACGAAACTCAAGTTATGATCAAATGAAGTTTGAATTCAAATCTGATCTACTTCAAATTTTAAACTTTTCAAAAACAAGGTTGAGTTGGATTACTGGATAGAGGAGATCGTAACGAAGACGTGAGCGTTGGTTTCGTTGGATTTGGACTAACGAGTAAAAAGTAATGATCGTTTGAAGTGCAGGGACTATTCTGTAAATAAAGTATTCACAACTAGGTCCCTGGCCGAAAATAACAGAAAAAGAAAAAGACTAAAAGGCGAACGTACGCTTATACGGTCTAAACAGTGGACGTTCGTTGTTTAGTAAAACCTAAAAAAGCAGATCTAGTCTAGGTTTTTTTTAAAAAACCGAACTTAAAATAAAACCGAGGTGGGTTACGGTTTATACCGGTTCACCCAAAAGAACCGGCGATGATGGTGGTTACTCCGGCGATCTCCGGCGAGGCAGCGCGGGGCTCCAGCGGCGGCTCCGGTCGTCGGAGGAGACGACGAGGCGCACGGGGAGAGGCGGCGCAGGGCAACGGGTGCGCTGGGGCGCGGGTGGGGTGGAGAGCGAGGCGCGGGCGAGGGGTGGCTGCGGCGGTAATGCAGCGCGGCGGCGGCGGCGATATGCGGCGGGAGGGGCGGCGCGGCGCGGCAGAGGGGGAAAACGGGGCCCGGGGCTCCGGATATATAGGGAGGGGAGGAGGTGGCGTGGAGGAGGGGCAAGGGAGGTGGTGGCGGTGTCCATGGCGACCACGGCGGCGGCGCTGTCGTGCGGGCGACGGAGTCCGGCGGGAGCTCGGGGAGGGGCGCGCTGGGCTGGGCCGTGGCCTGCCAGGAGCTGGGCCGGCCCAGTTCAGTGGAGGGAAGCTCTTTTTTTAAAAAAAAACTCTCAGAGAACTAAAATAATAAAACAAAATAACTAAAAAAATATATAGGCATATAATATATCAACATTTTCAGAAAAAGATTTCCTACAACGTGAACATTTTTGTAGCACCAAATGAAATACACACAAATTCAGATAAATCAAAGAGTGCTACTGGTCTATTAAAATCTAACAAAAATCATTTTTTAAATACCAAAATGATTTCAAAATAATTTTTCTCCAATTTTCTATTGTAGGGAATCATGTTACCCTATTTTCCATGTATTTTGTTTTTGGAGAAAAATAATTTGAATAAAACTCAAATAACTCCAAATTGAAAAAAAATTCAAAAGGACTTTGAAATTGATCCTTTGAAACTCCCAACTCATATTTCATATAATTTGAAGAAGTCATTTTATCTTCTCTCGTGAAAATCATTGAATTGCTTAAAGTTTCTGAATTTGAATACTTTCAAATGAAATTCAAATACTTTCAACAACCCTTTGTCATTTAAATAATGGAAGAAGTCATGTCATCTTCTCTCCAAGGTTTTCTTATGAAGAGCATTTGAATTCATGGGGATCAAAAGAACAAGGTGAAAGTTTGGGAAAGTCCTTTTATTCCCTCTCATTTAACTTTCAAAAGCTTCGAATTTCACTCAATCAATCAATCTATCTATTTATTATAACATTCCAAAATTTAGAATTTTGGGATGTTACAGGTGTCTCCTAAGGAGTTTGTTGGGTTGGCATAGATCAAGATTAGGATTTGTCACTCTGTGTATCGGAGAGGTATCTCTAGGCCCTCTCAGTAATGCACAGCACTATAAGCCTTGCAAGCAATGTGATTAATGAGTTAGTTGTGGGATGATTCATTACGGAACAAGTAAAGCGACTTGACGTTAACGAGATTGAACTAGGTATGATGATACCGACGATCGAATCTCGGGCAAGTAACATACCGATGACAAAGGGAACAACGTATGTTGTTATGCGGTTTGACCGATAAAGATCTTCGTAGAATATGTAGGAACCAATATGAGCCTCCAGGTTCCGCTATTGGTTATTGATCGGAGATGTGACTCAGTCATGTATACATAGTTCTCGAACCCGTTGGGTCCGCACACTTAACGTTTGATGACGATTTGTATTATGAGTTATGTGATTTGATGACCGAAGATTGTTCAGAGTCCCAGATGAGATCACGGACATGACGAGGAGTCTCGAAATGGTTGAGAGGTAAAGATTGATATAATGGAAGGTTATATTTGGACACCGGAATGGTAACGTAGTGATTCAGGTATTTTTTGGAGTACCGGGAGGTTACCGGAACCCCCGAGGAAGTATTCGGCCTTTGTCGGCTTTAGTGCAAAGGAGAGGAGGGACGCAAGGGTGGCTGCCCCCTCCCCCATGGCAAGTCTGAATTGCACTAGGGAGGGGGTGGCGCCCCCCTCTTTCCTTCTCCCTCTCCTCCTCCTTCCCTCTCCCCCCTCTTGGAAAGGAAGGGGACTCCAACTAGGATTGGGAATCCTAGTTGGACCTCCCCTATGGCGCGCTCTCCTTGTTCGCCGGCCTCCTCCTCCCCTCCTTTATATACGGGGGCAGGGGGCACCCCAAAGCACAACAGACAATCTCTTAGCCGTGTGTGGTGCCCTCCTCTACAGTTTAACACCTCGGTCATATCGTCGTAGTGCTTAGGCAAAGCCCTGCGCCGGTAGCTTCATTGTTAGTGTCGCCATGCTGTCATGCTGATGGAACTCTTCCTCGTCCTCAACTGGATCAAGAGCTCGAGGGACATCATCGTGTTGAACGTGTGCTGAACACGGAGGTGTCGTACGTTCGGTACTTGGATCGGTTGGATCATGAAGATGTTCGACTACATCAACTGCATTTCTAAACGCTTCCGCTTTCGGTCTATGAGGGTACATGGACACACTCTCCCGTCTCGTTGCTATGCTTCTACTAGATAGATCTTGCGTGATCGTAGGAATTTTTTTTTGAATTACTATGTTCCTCAACAGTGGCATCCGAGGCAGGTTTATGCGTAGATGTTATATGCACGAGTAGAACACAATGAGTTGTGGGCGATAATAGTAATATTGCTTACCACCAATGTCTTACTTTGATTCGGCGGTATTGTTGGATGAAGCAGCCCGGACCGACATTACATGACCGCATTCATGAGACTGGTTCTATCGACGTGATTCGCACACAGGTGGCTGGCGGGTGTCTGTTTCTCCAACTTTAGTTGAATCGAGTTTCACTATGGACGGTCCTTGTTGAAGGTTAAAATATCACACTTGACAAAAAATCATTGTGGTTTTGATGCGTAGGTAAGAACGGTTCTTGCTAGAAGCCCGTAGCAGCCACATAAAACTTGCAACAACAAAGTAGAGGATGTCTAACTTGTTTTTGCAGGGCATGTTGTGATGTGATATGGTCAAGACGTGATGAGATATAAATTATTGTATGAGATGATCATGTTTTGGAAAAGTAATCGGCAACTGGCAGGAGCCTTATGGTTGTCGCTTTAATGTATGAAATGTAATCGCCATGTAATTGCTTTACTTTATCACTAAGCGGTAGCGATAGTCGTAGAAACAATAATTGGCGAGAGGACAACGATGCTACGATGGAGATCAAGGTGTCAAGCCGGTGATGATGGAGATCATGACGGTGCTTTGGAGATGGAGATCAAAGGCACAAGATAATGATGGCCATATCATGTGACATATTTTTATTGCATGTGATGTTTATCCTTTATGCATCTTATTTTGCTTAGTAGGGCGGTAGCATTATAAGATGACCCCTCACTAAATTTCAAGGTATAAGTGTTCTGCCTGAGTATGCACTGTTGCTACAGTTCTCATGTCGAGACGCCACGTGATGATCGGGTGTGATAAGCTCTACGTTCACATACAACGGGTGCAAGCCAATTTTGCACGCGCAGAATACTCGGGTTAAACTTGATGAGCCTAGCATATGCAGATATGGCCTCGGAAAAATGATACCAAAAGGTCGAACGTGAATCATATAGTAGATATGATCAACATAGTGATGTTCACCATTGAAAACTACTCCATCTCACGTAATGATCGGACATGGTTTAGTTGATATGGATCACGTGATCATTTAGATGACTAGATGGATGTCTATCTAAGTGGGAGTTCTTAAGTAATATGATTAATTGAACTTTAATTTATAATGAACTTAGTACATGATAGTTTTTGCATGTCTATGTTGTTGTAGATCAATGGCCCGTGCTACCGTTCCCTTGAATTTTAATGCGTTCCTAGAGAAAGCTAAGTTGAAAGATGATGGTAGAAATTACACGGACTGGCCCCGTAACTTGAGGATTATCCTCATTGCTGCGCAGAAGAATTACGTCCTAGAAGCCCGCTAGGTGCAAGACCCGCTACAGGAGCAACTCCAAATGTTATGAACGTATGGCAGAGAAAAGCTGATGAATACTACATAGTTCAGTGTGCCATGCTTTACGGCTTAGAATCGGAACTTCAAAGACGTCTTGAATGTCATGGAGCATATGAGATGTTCCAGGAGTTGAAGTTAATGTTTCAAGCAAATGCCTGAGTTGAGAGATATGATGTCTCCAACAAGTTCTATAGCTACAAGATGGAGGAGAACAGTTCTTTTAGTGAGCACATACTCAGAATGTCTGGGTACCACAACCACTTGACTCAGTTGGGAGATAATCTTCCTGATAATAGTGTCATTGATAGAGTTCTTCAATCACCCCCACCAAGCTATAAAGGCTTCCTGATGAACTATAATATGCAAGGGATGGAAAAGACTATTCCCGAGCTCTTCGCGATGCTAAAGGCTGCGGAGGTAGAAATCAAGAAGGAGCATCAAGTGTTGATGGTTAACAAGACCACTAGTTTCAAGAAAAAAGGCAAAGGGAAGAAGGGGAACTTCAAGAAGAATAACAAGCAAGTTGCTACTCCCAGGAAGAAGCCCAAGTCTGGACCTAAGCCTGAAACTGAGTGCTTCTACTGCAAAGGGACTGGTCACTGGAAGCGGAACTACCCCAAGTATTTGGCAGATAAGAAGGATGGCAAAGTGAAAGGTATATTTGATATACATGTTATTGATGTGTACCTTACTAATGCTCGTAGTAGCGCCTGGGTATTTGATACTAGTTCTGTTGCTCACATCTGCAACTCGAAACAGGGGCTACGGATTAAATGAAGGTTGGCTAAGGACGAGGTGACGATGCGCGTGGGAAATGGTTCCAAAGTCGATGTGATCGCCGTCGGCACGCTACCTCTACATCTACCGTATGGATTAGTTTTAGACCTGAATAATTGTTATTTGGTGCTAGCGTTGAGCATGAACATTATATCTGGATCTTGTTTGATGCAAGACGGTTATTCATTTAAATCAGAGAATAATGGTTGTTCTATTTATATGAGTAATATCTTTTATGGTCATGCACCCTTGATGAGTGGTCTATTTTTATTCAATCTCGATTGTAGTGATACACATATTCATAATATTGAAGCGAAAGATGCAAAGTTAATAATGATAGTGCAACTTATTTGTGGCACTGTCGTTTAGGTCATATTGGTGTAAAGCGCATGAAGAAACTCCATGCTGATGGGATTTTGGAATCACTTGATACTTGTGAACCGTGCCTCATGAGCAAGATGACTAAGACTCTGTTCTCCGGAACAATGGAGCGAGCAACTGACTTATTGGAAATAATAGATACTGATGTATGCGGTCCGATGAGTGTTGAGGCTCGCGGCGGGTATCGTTATTTTCTGACCTTCACAGATGGTTTGAGCAGATATGGGTATATCTACTTAACGAAACATAAGTCTGAAACATTTGAAAAGTTCAAAGAATTTCAGAGTGAAGTGGAAATCATCGTAACAAGAAAATAAAGTTTCTACGATCTGATCGTGGAGGTGAATATTTGAGTTATGAGTTTGGTCTTCATTTGAAACAATGTGGAATAGTTTCGCAACTCACGCCACCTGGAACACCACAGCGTAATGGTGTGTTCGAACGTCATAACCGTACTTTATTAGATATGGTGCGATCTATGATGTCTCTTACCGTTTTACCGCTATCGTTTTGGGGTTATGCTTTAGAGATGGTTGCATTCACGTTAAATAGGGCACCATCTAAATCCGTTGAGACGACACCATATGAACTGTGGTTTGGCAAGAAACCCAAGTTGTCGTTTCTTAAAATTTGGGGCTGCGATGCTTATGTGAAAAAGCTTCAACCTGATAAGCTCGAACCCAAATCAGAGATATGTGTCTTCATAGGATACCCAAAGGAGACTGTTGGGTACACCTTCTATCACAGATCCGAAGGCAAGATATTCGTTGCTAAGAATGGATCCTTTCTAGAGAAGGAGTTTCTCTCGAAAGAAGTGAGTGGGAGGAAAGTAGAACTTGATGAGGTAATTGTACCTTATCCCGAATTGGAAAGTAGTTCATCACAGAAATCAGTTCCAGTGATTCCTACACCAATCGGTGAGGAAGCTAATGATGATGATCATGAAACTTCAGATCAAGTTACTACCGAACCTCGTAGGTCAACCAGAGCATGATCCGCACCAGAGTGGTACGCTAATCTTGTTCTGGAAGTCATGTTACTAGACCATGATGAACCTATGAACTATGAGGAAGCGATGATGATCCCAGATTCCGCGAAATGGCTTGTGGCCATGAAATCTGAGATGGGATCCATGTATGAGAACAAAGTGTGGACTTTGGTTGACTTGCCCGATGATCGGCAAGCCATTGAGAATAAATGGATCTTCAAGAAGAAGACTGACGCTAACGGTAATGTTACTACCTACAAAGCTCGACTTGTTGTGAAAGGTTTTTGACAAGTTCAAGGAGTTGACTACGATGAGACCTTCTCACCCGTAGCGATCCTTAGCAATTGCCGCATTTTATGATTATGAAATTTGGAAAATGGATGTCAAAACTGCATTCCTGAATGGATATCTTAAATAAGAGTTGTATATGATGCAACCAGAAGGTTTTGACAATCCTAAAGGTTCTAACAAAGTGTGCAAGCTCCAGCAATCCATTTATGGACTGCTGCAAGCCTCTCGGAGTTGGAATATACGCTTTGATAGTGTGATCAAAGCATATGGTTTTATACAAACTTTTGGAGAAGCTTGTATTTACAAGAAAGTAAGTGGGAGCTCTGTAGCATTTCTAATATTATATGTAGATGACATATTGTTGATTGGAAATGATATAGAATTTCTAGATAGCATAAAAGGATACTTGAATAAAAAAAATCAATGAAAGACCTCGGTGAAGTTGCTTATATATTGGGCATCAAGATCTATAGAGATAGATCAAGACGCTTAATTGGATTTTCACAAAGCACATACCTTGATAAGGTTTTGAAGAATTTCAAACTGGCTCATTCAAATAAAGGGTTCTTGCATGTGTTACAAGGTGTGAAGTTGAGTCAGACTCAATGCCCGACCACTGCAGAAGATAGAAAGAAAATGAAAGTCATTCCCTATGCCTCAACCATAGGTTCTATCATGTATGCACTGATGTGTGCCTTGCTATAAGTATAGCAGGGAGGTGCTAAAGTAATCCAGGAGTGGATCACTGGACAGCGATCAAGAACATCTTGAAATACCTGAAAAAGACTAAGGATATGTTTCTTGTTTATGGAGGTGACAAAGAGCTCGTCGTAAATGGTTATGTCAATGCAAGCTTTTACTCTGATCCAGATGACTCTAAGTCGCAAACCGGGTACGTATTTATTGAATGGTGGAGCTGTTAGTTGGTGCAGTTCCAAGCAGAGCGTCGTGGCGGGATCTACGTGTGAAGCGGGGTACATAGCTGCTTCAGAAGTAGCAAATGAAGGAGTCTGGAAGAAAGAGTTTATATCCGATCTAGGTGTAATACCTAGTGCATCAGGTCCAATGAAAATATTTTGTGACAATACTGGAGCTATTGCCTTAGCGAAGGAATCTAGATTTCACAAGAGAAGCCAATACATCGGGAGACGCTTCAATTCCATCCGCGATCTAGTCAAGGAGGGAGACATAGAGATTTGCAAAATACATATGGATCTGAATGTTGCACACCCGTTGACTAAGCCTCTTCCACAAGAAAAACATGATCAGCACCAAGACTCCATGGGTGTTAGAATCATTACTATGTAATCTAGATTATTGACTCTAGTGGAAGTGGGAGAGTGAAGGAAATATGCCCTAGAGGCAATCATAAAGTTGTTATCTATATTTCCTTATATCATGATAAATGTTTATTATTCATGCTAGAATTGTATTAACCGGAAACTTAGTACATGTGTGAATACATAGACAAAACACAGTGTCCCTAGTAAGCCTCTACTTGACTAGCTCGTTAATCAAAGATGGTTAAGTTTCCTAACCATAGACATGTGTTGTCATTTGATGAACGGGATCACATCATTAGAGAATGATGTGATGGACAAGACCCATCTGTTAGCTTAGCATAATGATCGTTTATTTTTATTGCTATTGCTTCCTTCATGACTTATACATGTTCCTCTGACTATGAGATTATGCAACTCCCGAATACCGGAGGAACACCTTGTGTGCTATCAAACGTCACAACGTAACTGGGTGATTATAAAGATGCTCTACAGGTGTCTCCGAAGGTGTTTGCTGGGTTGGCATACATCAATATTAGGATTTGTCACTTCGTGTATCGGAGAGGTCTCTTTGGGCCCTTCAGTAATGCACATCACTATAAGCCTTGCAAGAAATGTGACTAATGAGTTAGTTGCGGGATGATGCATTACGTAACGAGTAAACAGACTTGCTGGTAACGAGATTGAACTAGGTATGATGATACCGACGATCGACTCTCGGGCAAGTAACATACCGATGACAAAGGGAACAATGTATGTTGTTATGCAGTTTGACCGATAAAGATCTTCGTGGAATATGTAGGAGCCAATATGAGCATCCAGGTTCCGCTATTGCTTATTGACCGGAGATGTGTCTCGGTCATGTCTACATAGTTCTCAAACCCGTAGGGTCCGCATGCTTAACGTTCGATGACGATTTGTATTATGAGTTATGTGATTTGATGACCGAAGATTGTTCGGAGTCCCGGATGAGATCACGGACATGACGAGGAGTCTCTAAATGGTCGAGAGGTAAATATTGATATATTGGAAGGTTATATTTGGACACCGGAATGGTTCCAAAGTGATTCGGGTATTTTTTTCGGAGTATCGGGATGTTACCGGAACCCTCGGGGAAGTATTGGGCCTTAGTGAGCTTTAGTGGAAAGGAGAGGAGGGCCGCATGGGTGCCCCCCCCCCACTATGGCAAGTCCGAATTGGACTAGGGAGGGGCGGCGCCCCCCTCTTTCCTTCTCCCTCTGGTCCTCCTTCCCTCTTTCCCCCTCTTGGAAAGGAAGGGGACTCCAACTAGGATTGGCAATCCTAGTTGGACTCCCCCTATGGCGCGCTCTCCTTGGCCACCGGTCTCCTCCTCCCCTCCTTTATATACGGGGGCAGGGGCACCCCAAAGCACAACAGACAATCTCTTAGCCGTGTGCGGTGCCCCCCTCCACAGTTTAACACCTCGGTCATATCGTTGTAGTGCTTAGGCGAAGCCCTGCGCCGGTAACTTCATCATCACCGTCACCACGCCGTCGTGCTGACAGAACTATCCCTCGTCCTCAACTGGATCAAGAGCTCGAGGGACGTCATCGTGCTGAACGTGTGCTGAACACGGAGGTGTCGTACGTTTAGTACTTGGATCGGTTGGATCGTGAAGACGTTCGACTACATCAACCGCATTACTAAACGCTTCCGCTTTTAGTCTACGAGGGTACGTGGACACACTCTCCCGTCTCGTTGCTATGCTTATCCTAGATAGATCTTGCGTGATCGTAGGAATTTTTTTGAATTACTACGTTCCCCAACAATAACTGTTACATGATGAATGTTGTCCAACACAATTATCCATCACCGATCCAAAACCAACAATCTTCGCATGTTGATTCTTGCTAAGTTACTTTCGTTGATGCTATTATCACCATTGCTATAAAACTGTTATTATTACTATTTCTATTGTTATCACTACTATCAAACTATCATACTACTGTGCTACTAATCACTCTACTGCAGAAATTTAGTTCTCCAGGTGTGGTTGAATTAAAACTCAACTGCTAATACTTGCAAATATGCTTTGGCTCCCCTTGTGTTGAATCAATATATTTGGGTTGAATGCTCTACCCTCAAAAATTGTTGTGATCCCCTATAGTTGTGGGTTATCAAAACCATTTTCTAGCGCCATTGACGGGGAGCATAGCTCTATTTGCAAAGTCACTTGGGATATTATATATATATATATATATATATATATATATATATATATATATATATCTGTTGATCACTATGAAGAATCTGAAATATGGTAGAACCAAGACCGTTCCCTCTAAGACAAGGGAAGGTAAGGAACTACCATCACACTCTGCACATGATTCGCCTTCTTTTTGCATAAGCTTGCGACACCACTGCCTGCTATTAATTCTGATATGTCGCAAGTAATTGATGATACTACTTCTGCTATGAATGATGCTAGTACTCTGCTTAATGAAACTGTGCCACTAGGTGAATTTCTTGATGAACAACTTGCTAGAGCTAAAGAATTTGAGAATGTTGAAATTGATTAAATTGCTGAAACTCATGATACATTTATTAGATATAGCTCTTCTAGAATTGAATTCCTAAGATACTCGAGAGTTATGTTGTAGGTGAGGAGATAACTAGGGAGTTTCTTGCTTTTAATGATAGAGAAGATGTTAAGAAATTGCTGAGTAAGCCGGAAAAAAAATCTTTGAATGCCAGAATGAAATATGATAAGTTTGCTACTTCTTCTATCTTTGTTCCTGATAAGGATTATGAATTCTCTGTCGATCCAGACTTAATTACTTTGGTTGAATCTGATCCTTTTCATGATTATGAAACTGAAACTGTTGTGGCACATCTCACAAAATTAAATGATATAGCCACCTTACTCATGAGGAAAAGATCCGCTACTAATATATTCTAGTTGTTTGCTTTCTCGTTAAAGGGTGATGCTAAGATATGGTTTAATACCATTTCTCCTGGTTGTGTGCGATGTCCCCAGGACATGATATATTACTTCTCTGAAAAATATTTTCCTTCTCATAAGAAGCTAGCTGCCTTACATGAAATATTTAACTTTGTACAAATTGAAGAAGAGAATCTCCCTCAAACTTGAGGGAGGCTTCTCGAGTTACTTAGTGCTTTGCCTGATCATCATCTTAAGAAAAATGAAATACTTGATATCTTCTATAACAGACTAACCGATGCTTCTAGGGACTTGATACGTCCATTTTGCATCATGCTTTTATATCGATATTTATTGCATTATGGATTGTTATTTCACTTTATGTCACAATATGTATGGCTATTCTCTCTTATTTTACAAGGTTTACATAAGGAGGGAGAATGCCGGCAGCTGGAATTCTGGGCTGGAAAAGGAGCAAATATTAGAGACCTATTCTACGCAACTCCAAAACTCTTGAAACTCCATGGAACATCTTAAAATAAATAAAGAAAAATCCTCGCCAAAGATGAAGGCCAGGGGGCCCACACCCTTCTCACAAGGGTGGGGGTGCCCCCCCCCTAGGGCGCGCCGCCCTACCTTGTGGGCCCCCTGGTGGCTCTCCGATGCCCATCTTCTCCTATATGAAGTCTTTCGATGAGAAAAAAATAACAAGGAACTTTTCGGGATGAGACTCCGCCGCCACGAGGCGGAACCTTGGCGGAACCAATCTAGAGCTCCGGCAGAGCTGTTCTGTCGGGGATACTTCCCTCCGGGAGGGGGAAATCATCACCATCGTCATCACCAACGCTCCTCTCATCGGGAGAGGGCAATCTCCATCAACATCTTCACCAGCACCATCTCATCTCCAAACCCTAGTTCATCTCTTGTATCCAATTCTTGTCTCAAAGTCCGGGATTGGTGCTAGTAGGTTGCTAGTAGTGTTGATTACTCCTTGTAGTTGATGCTAGTTGGTTTATTTGGTGGAAGATCATATGTTTAGATCCTATATGCATATTATTACCCCTCTGATTATGAACATGAATATGCTTTGTGAGTAATTACGTTTGTTCCTGAGGACAAGGGAGAAGTCTTGCTATGAGTAGTCATGTGAATTTGGTATTCGTTTGATATTTTGATAAGATGTATGTTGTCTAGCCTCTAGTGGTGTTATGTGAACGTCGACTACATAACACTTCACCATTATTTGGGCCTAGAGGAAGGTATTGGGAAGTAATAAGTAGATGATGGATTGCTAGAGTGATAGAAGCTTAAACCCTAGTTTATGCGTTGCTTCGTAAGGGGCTGATTTGGATCCACATGTTTCATGCTATGGTTAGGTTTACCTTAATATTTTTGTTGTAGTTGTGGATGCTTGCAATAGAGGTTAATCATAAGTGGGATGCTTGTTCAAGTAAGAACAACACCCAAGCACCGGTCCACCCACATATCAAATTATCAAAGTATCAAACGTGAATCATATGAACGTGATGAAAACTAGCTTGACGATATTCCCATGTCTCCTCGGGAGCACTTTTCCTATTATAAGAGTTTGTTCTGGCTTATCCTTTGCTACAAAAAGGATTGGGCCACCTTGTTGCACTTTATTTACTTTTGTTACTTGTTGCTCGTTACAATCTATCTTATCACAAAACTATCTGTTACCACTTATTTCAGTACTTGCAGAGAATACCTTGCTGAAAACCGCCTATCATTTCCTTCTGCTCCTCGTTGGGTTCGACACTCTTACTTATCGAAAGGACTACGATAGATCCCCTATACTTGTGGGTCATCAAGACTCTTTTCTGGCGCCATTGCCGGGGAGTGTAGCGCCTTTGGTAGGTGGAATTTGGTAAGGAAAAATTTATATAGTGTGCTGAAATTTACTGTCACTTGTTACTATGGAAAGTAATTCTCTGAGGGGCTTGTTCGGGGTATCTTCACCCCGTCTAGTAGAGCAAGTAGTTGCTCCTCAACCTACTGAACCTATTGAAAATGAAACTCCTTTTGAATTTCCTTCGGGTATGATGGAAAAACTGCTAGCTAACCCTTTTACAGGAGATGGAACAAAGCATCCTGATGAGCACTTAATATATGTGGATGAAGTTTGTGGATTATTTAAGCTTGCAGGTATACCCGATGATGTTGCTAAGAAGAAGGTCTTCCCTTTATCTTTGAAGGGAGACGTATTGATATGGTATAGGCTATGTGATGATATGAGATCATGGGACTATAAAAGATTGAAGTTGGAATTTCATCAAAAGTATTACCCTATGCATCTTGTTCATCGCGATCACAATTATATATATAATTTCTGGCCTCGCGAAGGAGAAAGCATCGCTCAAGCTTGGGGGAGGCTTAAATCAATGTTATATTCATGCCCCAATCATGAGCTCCCAAGAGAAATAATTATGCAAAGTTTTTATGCTCAGCGTTCTAAAAACAATCGCACCATGCTCGATACTTCTTGTGTTGTCTCTTTTATGATGAAGACTATTGAATTCAGATGGAATTTATTGGATAGAATTAAACGCAACTCTGAATATTGGGACCTCGACGAAGGTAAGGAGTCAGGTATGACACCTAAGTTTGATTGTGTTAAATCTTTTATGGATACCGATATTTTCCATAACTTTAGCACTAAATATGGACTTGACTCTGAGATAGTAGCTTCTTTCTGTGAATCTTTTGCTACTTATGTTGATCTCCCTAAGGATAAGTGCTTTAAATATCATCCTCCCATGGAAGTAAAAGTAGCTGCACCTATTAAAGTTGAAGAAAAGACTATCACTTATAATGATCCTATTGTTCCTACTTCTTATGTTGAGAACCCACCTTTCCCTATTAGAATAAAGGATCATGCTAAAGCTTCAACTGTTGTTCGTAAAAGCAATATTATAACTTATACACCTCCTGAGCAGGTTAAAGTAGAACCTAATATTGCTATTGTTAAAGATCTCTTGTCTGATAATATTGATGGTCATGTTATCTAGTTCGAAGGTGAAACTGCTAGAATTGCTAAGCCTTGTGATAAAGATAAACATAGACCTGTGGTAGGCGTGCCTGTTATTTCTGTTAAAATAGGAGATCATTGTTATCATGGCTTATGTGCTATGGGTGCTAGTGCTAGTGTAATACCTATTGACTTATATGAAGAAATTAAGAATGAAATTGCACCTGCTGAGTTAGAAGGTATTGATGTCACAATTAAACTTGCCAATAGAGATACTATTTCACCAATTGGAATTGTTAGAGATGTTGAAGTCTTGTGTGGGAAAACTAAATATCCTGCTGATTTTCTTGTTCTTGGTTCCTCACAAGATAGCTTTTGTCCCATTATATTTGGTAGACCCTTCTTAAATAATGTCAATGCTACCATAGATTGCACAAAGAATGTTGTTACTGTTGGCTTGGATGATATGGTTCATGAGTTTAATTTCTCTAAATTTAGTAAACAACATCAAGAGGAAGAATTACCTAGTAAGGATGAAATTATTGGTCTTGCTTCTATTGTCGTACCTCCTAGTTATCCTTTAGAACACTATTTGCTAGACCATGAAAATGATATGTTCATGAATGAAAGAAGGGAAATAGATGAGGTATTCTTTAAACAGGAACCTATTCTGCAACACAATTTGCCTGTTGAAATTTTAGGGGATCCTCCTCCACCCAAGGGTGATCCCGTGTTTGAGCTTAAACCTTTGCCTGATAATCTTAAATATGCTTACCTTGATGAAAAGAAGATATATCCTGTTATTTTTAGTGCTAACCTTTCAGAGCATGAAGAAGAAAGATTATTGAAAACTCTGAAGAAGCATCATGCTACTATTGAATATACTCTTGATGATCTTAAGGGCATTAGTCCCACTCTATGTCAACATAAAATAAATTTGGAAGCAGAGGCCAAACCAGTTCGTGATCCTCAATGACGTCTGAATCCTAAAATGAAAGAAGTGGTAAGAAAAGAAGTACTCAAGCTTCTGGAGGTAGGTATAATCTATCCCATTGTTGATAGTGAGTGGGTAAGTCCTGTCCATTGTGTCCCTAAGAAGGGAGGTATTACTGTTGTTCCTAATGATAAAGATGAATTGATTCCACAAAGAATTATCACAGGTTATAGGATGGTAATTGATTTCCACAAATTAAATAAAGCTACTAAGAAAGATCATTACCCCTTACCTTTTATTGATCAAATGCTAGAAAGATTATGCAAACATACACACTATTTCTTTCTAGATGGTTATTCTAGTTTCTCTCAAATACCTGTGTTGGCTAGAGATCAATCAAAGACTACTTTTACATGCCCTTTTGGTACTTTTGCTTATAGACGTATGCCTTTTGGTTTATGTAATGCACCTGCTACCTTTCAAAGATGCATGATGGCTATATTCTCTGACTTTTGTGAAAAGATTTGTGAGGTTTTCATGGACGACTTTTCCATCTATGGTTCCTCTTTTGATGATTGCTTGAGCAATCTTGATCGAGTTTTGCAGAGATGTGAAGAAACTAATCTTGTCTTGAATTGGGAAAAGTGCCACTTTGTGGTTAATGAAGGTATTGTCTTGGGGCATAAAGTTTTTGAAAGAGGTATTGAAGTTGATAAAGCCAAGGTCGATGCTATTGAAAAGATGCCATGTCCCAAGGACATCAAAGGTATAAGAAGTTTCTTTCGTCACGCCGGATTTTACAGGAGGTTCATTAAGGACTTCTCAAAAATTTCTCGGCCTCTGACTAATTTATTGCAAAAAGATATACCATTTGTCTTTGATGATGATTGTGTAGAAGCATTTGAAATACTTAAGAAAGCATTAGTCTCTACGCCTGTTGTTCAGCCACCTGATTAGAATTTACCCTTTGAAATTATGTGTGATGCTAGTGATTATACTGTAGGTGTTGTTCTAGGGCAAAGAGTTGATAAGAAATTAAATGTTATTCATTATGCTAGTAAGACTCTAGACAATGCTTAAACAAATTATGCTACTACTGAAAAGGAGCTTTTAGCAGTTGTATTTGCTTGTGATAAGTTCGGATCTTATATTGTTGATTCTAAAGTAACTATTCAAACTGATCATGCTGCTATTAAATACCTTATGGAAAAGAAAGATGCTAAACCTAGACTTATTAGATGGGTTCTCTTGCTACAAGAATTTGATTTGAATATTGTTGATAGAAAGGAAGCTGAGAACCCCATTGCAGACAACTTGTCTAGGTTAGAGAATGTTCTTGATGACCCACTACCTATTAATGATGACTTTCCTGATGAACAATTAAATGTTATAAGTACTTCTCGTAGTACTCCATGGTATGCTAATTATGCTAATTATATTGTTGCTAAGTTTATACCACCTAGCTTCACATACCAACAAAAGAAAAAGTTTTTCTATGACTTAAGACATTACTTTTGGGATGACCCACATCTTTATAAAGAAGGAGTAGATGGTGTTATTAGACGTTGTGTACCTGAGCATGAACAGGAACATATCCTATGCAAGTGTCATTCCGAGACTTATGCAGGACACCACGCTGGAGATAGAACTGCACATAAGGTATTGCAATCTAGTTTTTATTGGCCTACTCTCTTCAAGGATGCCCGTAAGTTTGTCTTGTCTTGTGATGAATGTCAAAGAATTGGTAATATTAGTAGACGTCAAGAAATGCTATGAATTATTCTCTTGTTATTGAACCGTTTGATGTTTGGGGCTTTGATTATATGGGACCTTCTCCTGCCTCTAATGGATACACACATATTTTAGTTGTTGTTGATTACGTTACTAAGTGGGTAGAAGCTATTCCAACTAGTAGTACTGATCATAACACTTCTATTAAAATGCTTAAGGAAGTTATTTTTCCGAGGTTTGGAGTCCCTAGATATTTAATGACTGATGGTGGTTCACACTTTATTCATGGTGCTTTCTGTAAAAATGCTTGCTAAGTATGATGTTAATCATAGAATTGCATCTCCTTATCACCCTCAGTCTAGTGGTCAAGTAGAGTTGAGAAATAGAGAGCTCAAATTAATTTTGCAAAAGACTGTTAATAGGTCTAGAAAGAATTGGTCTAAGAAACTTGATGATGCATTATGGGCTTATAGAACTGCATACAAAAATCCTATGGGTATGTCTCCGTATAAAATGGTTTATGGAAAAGCATGTCACTTACCTCTCAAACCATAACACAAGGCATATTGGGCTATTAAAGAGCTCAACTATGATTTTAAACTTGCCGGTGAGAAGAGGTTATTTGATATTAGCTCACTTGATGAATGGAGAACCCAAGATTATGAAAATGCCAAGTTGTTTAAAGAAAAAGTTAAAAGATGGCATGACAAAAGGATACAAAAGCGTGAGTTTAATGTAGGTGATTATGTATTGCTATACAACTCTCGTTTAAGATTTTTTGCAGGAAAACTTCTCTCTAAATGGGAAGGCCCCTATGTTATCGAGGAGTTCTATTGTTCTGGTGCCATAAAAATCAACAACTTCGAGGGCACAAATCCGAAGGTGGTAAACGGTCAAAGAATCAAACATTATATCTCATGTAATCCCATAAATGTTGAAACCAATATTATTGAAACCGTAACCCCGGAGGAATACATAAGGGACACTTTCTGAAACGTTTCAGACTCCGAAAAGGAATAGGTATGTGGTACGGTAAGTAAACCGACTCCAAAACAATTTTAAGGAAATATTTCTCTGTTTTGGAATATTTAGAAAAATAAGTAGTAGTCCGGGAAGGACACGAGGGCCCCACGAGGGTGGTGGGCGCGCTCTACCCCCTGGGCGCGCCCCCTACCTCGTGAGCACCTTGTGTGCCCTCCGGACTCCGTTTTCTTGCACGATACGTATTTTGGTCGGTAAAAATTCATTATATATTCTCCCGAAAGTTTTGACTCCTGTATCACGCAAACCTCCTCTGTTCTTGTTTCGAGCTGTTTTTTGTCAGGGTTTTCCAGGCTAGGCATCATGTCGTCTCCTCCTCCAACAATGGTGACAACGATGCTTGGCTAATGAATATATATCTGAATAGGGAAGAACCCACTAGGGTCAACAAGGATGAAAGGATCAAGAAGGTCACGGAGGATCAAGCTCCGGCATCAAAAGACATCCTTCAACTTGATCATAACCTTCTTACCCCAACTGAGATCGAAGCTTTCAAGATGATTGAGTTAGCTCGTATACAAAACAAGTATCTCACACAAGAAAATATTTTGTTGAAGGACCATATTGTCGCACTCAAGGGTATTATTCGCAAGCTGGAGGACCTCTTACGCATGATGTGCGATTATCCACCACCACCACCTTCTTCACCGACAAAGGAGATATAATCACATGGGTATGGGCACTCCCCTTGGCAACTGCCAAGCTTGGGGGAGGTGCCCGGTATCGTATCACCATCACAACTCTTATCTTTACCGTTTTTCTTAGTTCGATCCTATTAGTAGTATCTTGATCTAGTAGAATAAAGTTTATGGCATGATCTAGTTTTGAGTTTTGCTTTATCATCTCTCTATGTAATCGAGTCCGTGAGCTATATATAATAAAGAGTAGTGTTGAGTCAAGGGCTTGATTATTTTGCCATGATCTTGGGTGAATAAAAGAAAAGAGAAAAGGAATAAAAAGAAACAAAGAGTTCATATTGATCTTATTGAGAGTAATGACTTCACATAGAAAGAGTATGATGATTAGTTGTTGGGAGTTGGCAGACATAGCTTTGGTCATTGTTGCGATTAATAGAAAGTAATAAGGAAAGAGAGGTTTTCACATATAGATATATTATCATTGACCTCTTTTATGATTGGGAGCACTCATTAAAATATGACATGCTAAAGAGTTGATGTTGGACAAGGAAGACAACGTAATGAGTTATGTCTTTTTATATCTAAGATAAAGTATGTTGTCATGGATCCTCTAACTTGTTGAGCTTGTCTTTCCCCCTCATGCTAGCCAAATTCTCAGCACCAAGTAGAAATACTACTTGTGCTTCCAAAATTCCTAAACCAGTTTTGCCATGAGAGTCCACCATATCTACCTATGGATTAAGTAAGATCCTTCAAGTAAGTTGTCATCGATGCAAAGCAATAAAAATTGCTCTAAATATGTATGATTGATTGGTGTGGGAGAAATAAGCTTTATATGTTCTTGTTATGTGGGAGTAATAAAAGCGACGGACTGCATAATAAAGGTTCATATCACAAGGGGCAATATAAAGTGACATTCTTTCGCATTGAGATTTTATGCATCCAACCATAAAACCGCATGGCAACCTCTGCTTCCCTCTGCGAAGGGCCTATCTTTTATTATTATCTTCTACCTTATGCAAGAGTCACGGTGATCTTCACCTTTCCTTTTTCATTTTATCCTTTGGCAAGCTCAGCATGTTGGAAAGAACATGATATATATATATATATATATATATATATATATATATATAGGGAAAATGCATCCTACTACTGGGTGTAGCTACACCCATTTCTCATATACTACTATGTGGTATTATATATACTACTTTATCATTTTTAGTATGTTCATATACTATATCTAAGATACTCCAAAGCGAGTTATGTGAAAAAATTGCATGTGTGCCCATGTTTTTATCATATTTGTGAAAATACGTACATATTTGTACGTAAAAAGAAGTATGCTAAAAATATACTACATACTACCTAAAGAATAGTATATATACTACCTAAATAT
>NC_057794.1:528413625-528421263 GCF_018294505.1 Triticum aestivum
CGATGTAGGGGAGCATGAACCATTATTGTCGACATTACCCTTGAGGTAAAAGGTTGTGGGGCAAAACTATAAGCCCCTATCTTTCTCTGTGTCCGATTAAAACTTCATAACCACAAGTATTGCGTGAGTATTAGCAATTATGAAGGACTAAATGATAGTTGAGTATGTGGACTTGCTTTTTAGCTCTGACATAGTCTCTTTCCGATGTTATGATAAATTGCAATTGCTTCAATGACTAAGATTATAGTTTGTCGGAGCCCAGTAAGGTTTATGATTTATACTTTCGCATTGTGAATAGATCATCACTTGAACGTAAGTAATCATATGACAAAATCTATATATGTTGTTGTTATGAGAATAATCATGATGCCTTCATGTCCGTATTTTATTTTTATCAACGCCTCTACCTCTAAACATCAGGACATATTTATTGTTATCGGCTTTTCGCTTGAGGACAAGCGAGGTCTAAGCTTGGGGGAGTTGATACGTCCATTTTGCATCATGCTTTTATATCGATATTTATTGCATTATGGATTGTTATTTCACTTTATGTCACAATACGTATGGCTATTCTCTCTTATTTTACAAGGTTTACATAAGGAGGGAGAATGCCGGCAGTTGGAATTCTAGGCTGGAAAAGGAGCAAATATTAGAGACCTATTCTACGCAACTCCAAAACTCTTGAAACTCCATGGAACATCTTAAAATAAATAAAGAAAAATCCTCGCCAAAGATGAAGGCCAGGGGGCCCACACCCTTCTCACGAGGGTGGGGGCGCCCCCCCCCCCTAGGGCGCGCCGCCCTACCTTGTGGGCCCCCTGGTGGCTCTCCGATGCCCATCTTCTCCTATATGAAGTCTTTCGATGAGAAAAAAATAACAAGGAACTTTTCAGGACGAGACTCCGCCGCCACGAGGCGGAACCTTGGCGGAACCAATCTAGAGCTCCGGCAGAGCTGTTCTGTCGGGGATACTTCCCTCCGGGAGGGGGAAATCATCACCATCATCATCACCAACGCTCCTCTCATCGGGAGAGGGCAATCTCCATCAACATATTCACCAGCACCATCTCATCTCCAAACCCTAGTTCATCTCTTGTATCCAATTCTTGTCTCAAAGTCCGGGATTGGTGCTAGTAGGTTGCTAGAAGTGTTGATTACTCCTTGTAGTTGATGCTAGTTGGTTTATTTGGTGGAAGATCATATGTTCAGATCCTATATGCATATTATTACCCCTCTGATTATGAACATGAATATGCTTTGTGAGTAATTACGTTTGTTCCTGAGGACAAGGGAGAAGTCTTGCTATGAGTAGTCATGTGAATTTGGTATGCGTTTGATATTTTGATAAGATGTATGTTGTCTAGCCTCTAGTGGTGTTATGTGAACGTCGACTACATAACACTTCATCATTATTTGGGCCTAGAGGAAGGCATTGGGAATTAATAAGTAGATGATGGGTTGCTAGAGTAACAGAAGCTTAAACCCTAGTTTATGCTTTGCTTCGTAAGGGGCTGATTTGGATCCACATGTTTCATGCTATGGTTAGGTTTACCTTAATACTTTTGTTGTAGTTCCGGATGCTTGCAATAGAGGTTAATCATAAGTGGGATGCTTGTTCAAGTAAGAACAACACCCAAGCACCGGTCCACCCACATATCAAATTATCAAAGTATCGAACGCGAATCATATGAACGTGATGAAAACTAGCTTGACGATATTCCCATGTGTCCTCGGGAGCACTTTTCCTATTATAAGAGTTTGCTCCGGCTTGTCCTTTGCTACAAAAAGGATTGGGCCACCTTGCTGCACTTTATTTACTTTTGTTACTTGTTGCTCGTTACAATCTATCTTATCACAAACTATCTGTTACCACTTATTTCAGTACTTGCAGAGAATACCTTGCTGAAAACCGCCTATCATTTCCTTCTGCTCCTCGTTGGGTTCGACACTCTTACTTATCAAAAGGACTACGATAGATCCCCTATACTTGTGGGTCATCAGGACTACCTAGATAGTTGTGCTAGGAAAGAATTGTTGAGCAGACTGAAGAACTATTGAATAATATATCGAGGAATGATAATGACTGGACACTTCCTGAACCACCACCTAAACCAACACCGAAGAAGAGAGGTATTTTATTCTTCAGTCCTGAAGATATGCAAGAGGCAAAGAAATCTACGAAAGAAAAGGGTATTAAAGCTAAAGTTGGTAAGAATTTACCACCTATTGAAGAAATAAATAGACTCGATACCCCGACACAGGTAGTAAAGGTAAATTCTCTTATAAGATTTGATGAAGGTGATATTCCTTATGATATATCTGCTAGCCAATGTGTGGATGAATTCGACAACTACATTGTTAAGCAAGAACATTTGAATACATATGTTAAGAAGCAATTGAAGCGCAATGCTTTCATGATTGATCGTTTGAGTGACTTGATGTTTAGAATATTTAATGATCTTAAGGCTCTAGATAAACATGCATCCACGGTATAAACCCAGTTAGAGCAAGTTGTTAAGTCTCAAAATGTTAATATGCACATCATTTATACATATATATAGTTCACTTGTTCTACTGAGGTAATTTTCTTGGTTAATATGCACATTATAGTCTGTTTCACATAGTAATTTTGTAGTTTTCGACTTGATAGGGATAGTAGAGAAGTGGATGTACGACGATGATGTGTTTGTTGGATCTCTATCAATATGGTGCAGGCTCAAAAAGCTTGCATCATAGTTATCGAAATGGCCCAACAATTCACCATGATTTCTTGTAGATTATGCCTGTTTAATCAATGGCATGTTGGATCTCTATCAATATGGTGGTAAGATAGAGTGGCTTATGTATGCACTTATCTAGTTAACATTTGTATGCATTACATTACAATAGTAGTCTGGTTTGATTCCATAAGGTTTACGCTCTATGGTACTGTCAGCATGTAAATCACTTACAGAATAGTGATTATTCTCGCATCTCTTTAGCTCTCCTAATTACTTTATGATAACACGGAACTATATGTTCTAAATTTCTTTCTCAAAACATGCAAATGGTTAGGCTTTTTCTATATAGATTTGATATGCAAATAGTAGTTTTGTATATACATTTTAGAATAATATATAATGCTACAAACTTGATAAGTTGTCACTCTAGTTGATGACATGGTCTCCAAAATACGTCTCCGAACTATTTGGAAGTGGGTTACTCCTGCTTAGTGATTAATGTTGTGTTGCTGTAATGAAACACTATTGTTGATTAATGAAACACAATTATTCCTTATAGGTTTAGCTATACCTCGTGATTGACCTTTATATCATGTGAAATTAGAATGATGGTTCAGGTGATAATAACTACTGTTGCTTTTGTCGTAATCAACTTGCCATTTTGTAACAGAATCTAAGTTTGTTACAGGTTTCCTTGGCCAAAGCCGCAAAGGAAGTTTGAGCTGCAGAGGCAAATTGATGATTAAGAGGGTCTGCACAATGTTGTATATTTCTTATGTAATGTCGTGTAATTTTTATCAAGTTCATGTGAACCGATGTTGGATGTAAATGACCTTTACTTGGTGAAATTATTGAATGAAAATTTATGAAATGGGTCAAATTATGGTCCTGTTCAGTGGAAATTAATTGGGTTATGAAAAATCGTTCGAATATGTGTAATGGGTTGAGTTGTAGCTGGTAGGATGAATATCATGGTTTGTATTACAATAAATGCGATGATGGGCCTCATTAGACAGAAAAAATTAGGCCAATGGCTATGCAGGATGCCACGTCAGGTCCACGTAGATGCCATTTCACATCCATGTTGGTACAACGTTATGCAAATCCATGACGGATTAGTTTGTCATAGAGGAACGGGTCTAGGGCGGGCCGGAGGGGCCAATGGATTGTTCGGTGACAGTCAGAATCCATCATGGTGGTGCAATTGTCAAATTATGACGCGATATACATGTCGGATTCCAAATTCGTCATGGACCGCCCTCCTTGACGGGTTTGCATTGTTCTGTGACTGGACGAATCCGTCATGGATTAACAAGATTCTTGTAGTGTAACTGTTACATGATGAATGTTATCCAACACAATTACCCATCACCGATCCAATGTGTACAATCTTCGCATATTGATTCTTGCTAAGTTACTTTTGTTGCTACTACGGTCACCATTGCTATAAAACTGCTGCAGTTACTGTTGCTATTGTTATCACTGCTATCAAACTATCATACTATTGTGCTACTGATCACTCTGCTGCAGATATTTAGTTCTCCAGGTGTGGTTGAATTGACAACTCAACTGCTAATACTTGCAAATATTCTTTGGCTCCCGTTGTGTCGAATGAATAAATTTGGATTGAATACTCTACCCTCAAGAACTGTTGCAATCCCCTATACTTGTGGGTTATCACACATGCATATCTATTTTCTATCTCACCCCATCTCTTTATGTAGCTGATTTCAATGCCTCCTTTCTTACCTCGGCAATGCGGTAAGATTTTTGGATGCATGTTGTGAGCAGGAAAGTTTTCTTTAGGGGTAGAACACTGCTTTTATTCAACTAAATGGAATGTGGGTATTCATAAGCTACACATGGCGCCCCAGATAAAGTGAAGTGGCAGCTTTAGCTAGGTCATGTGCTTCTCCATTATGCGCTCTCTTCTCATGATGCAGATGGGTGACCTCGAACTCTTCAATCTTCGTCTTGATATCATGAATAAACGCTTGGCTGGCACCTTTATACCCTCCCTGGATATGGTTGATCTTTGATTGACAGTCAATAGCAATACGAATTCTTCTTAGATAAAGATCCTCAGCCAGAGAAAGGGCTTCTCTCAATGCCATAGCTTCCAAGGACCAAGTCCTTAACCACAACAGCCTATGCACCCATATAGAGGCCATGCTTATCTCTGCATATTGCCACCAAGGACCCCCCTTGTCATTGTTCCTGGAGATGGCGGCATCCACGTTGATATTCATACATAGGCTTGATCCAATTATTCCTCTCCTATCTTGAAGCCGCCGCTGGCATCATAGTGCCACATCTGGTAGGTCGCAATGGCAATATAGCAAGATCTGACAAGTAATTCTGGACAAAACTATATGTTGACAAGGGGGGACTGGAACTCGTTTTCATGAATCGCCATCGACGAGCCCACCAAATGGCCCATAGGGTAACAATCATCTTAATGAACTAGCCCTCCCTCATAGAATCCATCATCTCCATCAGCCATAACCTTGCACCAACGTTATTTCATGCAATCAAATGTTCGACAAGATCTTCATCAACAAGTGACCAAACACACTTTGGCATATTACAAACAATGTGTGCATGTACACCATGTATCTTCAGCTCTATTGCAGATTTCATAGCTACTGGAATCCGCCATATTTCTCTTCTCCCTCACTGCCTCGGTTGGGATCAAGTTGTGAGAAAGACGCCATGCAAAATTTCTGACTTTGCTTGGAACCCTCATATTTCACAATTTTTTCCACTAATTCTGAACTGATGACGCGTCAGAAACCGAGGTCCTACCTTCAAGCCATGTTTCCCTTCTCTTTTTAGCGTCGACTAGGAGCTTATAAGCATATCTAATAGTGAAGATATTGTTTTGATCATAGTGCCATGCCCAACTATCCTCTAAGTTGCGAGTACTTAGGAGAATGTTGAGAATAATCTGCGCATTAGGAGTCTGGAAATATTCATTAACTAATCCTCTATTCCATGACTTAGACGATTCATCAATAAAGTCACTGACTCGACTAGGTGGACCGGTAGTTCACCATTGGAGAGATCTTAGCATAAATTCTCAAGGTAACCAGTTATCCTCCCACGCATTCACTGAATGCCCATTGGCAATCCTTCGAATCAGTCCTTGCTTGAGCACAGAGATACCCTCGTTGACAACTCGCCAAACCTAGGAAGGGTGGCTCCCCAAGTTAGCTTGCAAAACATCGCCATCCAGAAAATACATAGCCCACAGAAGTTGAGTGCGTCAGGATCTTGGACGAGCCTCCAAGCTTGCTTAGCAACCATAGCTAGGTTAAAAAGTTCTATCTCGAAACCCTAGCCATCCTTGATACTTGGGCATTGTGAGTACATCTCAGGAGACCCAAGCAACCTTCCTTTGCCCTCCTTGAAATTATTCTCTTTGGCTCTGCTAAAATATTGCCATTGTAAGCTCTGACCCCACTGAAAACTAGAAAGGGAAAAGGCCACTGATAGGCGTCGGTGCACCGGCCGAAATTTCGGACAGTCGCACCGCGCACAAAGAAAAAATATTTGTATGTAGCATTGTAGCATAAACCAAAAAAAACCATGAAAGCAAAATTGGTGTATGTTTCCAGCATATTTCCCATATTTCTACAACTGAAAAAGCACTCATGTAGCATTCCATCAAGAAACAGTAACAATTTCTTGGGTGTAGATTCCTAGCTTGTTTACAAACATTAATCACCAAATACTTTCATAAAGTAACTTGGTTGAAGCACCCCCGGTGCACCGTCGACGCTCGTTGCACGGGGTTGCACGAACGATAGTAGCCAGCCAACGCCATTTAATGGATTTAGCAAAAAAAAACTCATCGGTCATAGCAAAAAAAACAATGATGGTTACAGCAAAAATCATCGCCGCCGTCGTCCCGGGTCAAATTTTCGCCATGAATGGATGTAGCAAAAACATCTCCGATAGTAGCAAAAAACAATTGTAGGCGCAACAAAAACTGTCGTCACCACCGTCCCTGGTTGCATCTCCGTGATGAATGAATGTAGCAAAAAACATCGCCAGTAGTAGCAAAAAAAATATGGGTGCAACAAAATCACCGTCGCCGCCGTCCCAGGTTGCGTCACGGCCATGAATGAATGTAGAAAAAAAACTCGTTGGTAGTAGCAAAAAAACAATTACGGGTGCAGCAAAAATCCTCGTCGCCACCGTCCCTGGCCGCATCTCCGCCATGAATGAATGTAGCAAAACAACCTCGCCCATAGTAGCAAAAAACAATTACGGGTCCAGCAAAAATCATCCTCGCCGCCGTCTCAGGTCGCATCTCTGCCATGAATGGATGTAGCAAATTTTCTCGCCAATCGTAACAAAAACTGACGACGATTGCAGCAAAAGGCCATCTTCATCGTCGCGGTCGTACCTCCGACTTGAATGGATGTAGCAAAAAAATTCGCTGGTTCCAGTATGTCGGGATGCTGGTTCCAGCATGCAGCCGCCACGGTGGCAGCTGGCCGGATGACGCATTTGAAGATGAGAGGAAAAAAGCAACCGTGATGGGCCAAGGGCATTGTGGTGGGCCGAGGAGGAAAATCCAACAACGCAAACAATGAATCTGTAGACCTGTTAGCCATAGAATCGTTGGGCAATCTAGCAGTACGGGAGCGACCGGACGAAGCTTCGGCCGGTCCACCGCCACATAACGTTTCCCAAGGGAAAAACAATTCCTCTTGACTCTGTTAAAATATTGTCATTATAGGCTCTGACCGCACTAAAAACTAAGAGGGCAGAAACAAAAATGTACCAAAAAGCAGTCGTGATGGGCCAAGAGCATTGTGGTGGGCCAAGGAGGAAAATCCAACAACGCAAACAATGAATCTGTAGACGTGTTAGCCATAGAATCGCTGGGCGATCCAGCGGTACGGGAGCG
>NC_057794.1:528421621-528441372 GCF_018294505.1 Triticum aestivum
AAACAATTCCTCTTGGCTCTGTTAAAATATTGTTATTATAGGCTCTGACCGCACTAAAAACTAAGAGGGCAGAAACAAAAATGTACCAAAAAGCAGTCGTGATGGGCCAAGAGCATTGTGGTGGGCCGAGGAGGAAAATCCAACAACGCAAACAATGAATCTGTAGACGTGTTAGCCATAGGCTTCGGCCGGTCCGCCGCCACATAACGTTTCCCAAGGGAAAAACAATTCCTTTTGGCTTTGTTAAAATATTGTCATTATAGGCTCTGATCACACTAAAAACTAAGAGGGCGGAAACAAAAGGCAGTCAACTCTGCTGGGGATCAAACCCAGAATCTCTGGTTTCGTAGACCAGCGCCTTATCCATTGGGCCACAGAGTCACTAACGAATGTAATCAAACGTTAACATCACACCAGCAGGCACTAGTTACCCAACAGGCCTGACATCACAACGAACTAATAATCAACCAAATGTAGCTGCTCCTGCTGGTACACAGCCGATGCCATGGCGGCCGCGGCAAGGCCACGTCAACATGGATCTAACCATGTTGCCCTGGACGCAAGTTCCCAAGCCGAAGGCCATCTCTCCACCCGATCCTTTTCCCCTTTTGTGAACATTCCATTCCACCGGATATCTGGACCAGAGGCCGACACGGCCGAGCGTAACCGGGACTCTTCGCCCCCCTTTTCTCTCTCGTCCATGATCCTGTCATGATTACCTTGACTCCCCCAGTGGTTGATCAGCCCCACTTTGCGTTCAGCTCACTTATCTCTCTAAAGAAAGCGTCATGTTGTTCCCGGCTCCACCGGCCAAATTGATTAGCACATCTCTTTCCCTTCCCTGCCCAGCGAATCTATTCCCCCCTTGCCGACGGTCGATGAGTGCGCTCTACTGCACTACCTGCTCGGCGAGTGCGCCGAGTTCGTACTTCGTCGTCCCGAGCAGCAGCGATGTGTCTGTCCTTGTGGTTTGTCGAGGACGAAACGGAAATTGACGGCCAATTTGGCCACTGTTCACATGGCCGGTCACCACCCGGTTCGTACGCGCGCGTGGTCACAACTCGTTCGTTCGTTCGATCGGATCATCGCAGGGAGACAAGGAGAGACGAGACGAGACTCGAGAGGGAGTCACATTTGAACAAGAACAGTCTGCATCTTCTGTACAAGCAGCGATTTTCCGCCGAGACATGGACACCGACGTCGCAACTACCGCCACCCAAGAACAACAGCTACACGTGAACCGACGACAAGGAAAATCAAGGAGTCATCTGAGGCGCTCGGCCGGGTCGATCAGCTCGCCGGCGGCCGGCTTGTCGGCGGTGGCGGAGGCGGAGGAGGGCCGGCGTCCTTCGTCGAAGTTCTTGGCGTAGCTGGCGGCGTCGTACTGGAAGGTGATCATGGGGGGCGGCGCCCTGGGGCTGGGGCAGCAGGCGCTCTTCCTCACCAGCCGCCTGAGCAGCCGCCTCCACGCCCGCCGCCCGCTGTCGCGGCCGCCGTCGCGAGACAGGAGGTGGAACCGCCCGGGGCTCCGGTGCACGGCCGGCAGCCACGCCGGGGAGGCCATGCAGCCGGTGAAGTAGGAGGAATGGCTCGGCGTCGACGGCTCACTGTCCATCTCCATGTATGCTGTGGCAGAGCGCTGAGGCAGAGCTGTGTGTGAGTCTGAGGTCTCAGCTGAATGTGAGTGAGGGGTTTTGATAAGGTTATATACTCGTTTCAGAGAGGGTTGGATTAGGAGGGAAGAGACAAACAAAGGGGGATGGTTCCAAATTTCGGTCACCACTTAAAAATTCAGAAGTCTCAGTTATTTTGTCTTTCGGTTCGGCTGAATAGCACTTCTTTTTAACTCCCACTGTCCATGTTTACTAGGTGCTTACAACAATTTCACCATGGGCTGTGCCCCAAAAAGCACACCACTAAAACTGCTTTTAAATGTGAATCCAATGGTATCAACTTTATTTAGTAATATAAAATTTGTAGTATTTGCTGGAGCAATCCTTGACCCAATTTAAATTTTCAAAGGCGTGCACACGTACTAACTCATGAGTACGTATTTGTTTTGAACTTAAAGGTGACCACTTGTTTATTAAGCCTCCTTGCTGGAACTAGTCACCACATCATTAGCTGCAATCATGACACGAGTTTAAAACCTCAAATGTATCATTAGCGAGAGGACCACCGCAATAGATGCCATTGCAACCGAGGATCATTGCTAGCAGCTGCATACTATCCCACAGCACACATACAGCTGCTACAGTAGAACACAATTGCACTGGTAGCACCAACTACACCCACTAAAGTTTGTACTCCTCTACTCAGAATCACTCGGACACAGGTACACAGCCCCACAATATCCAAGGGAAGGAAAAAAATGTCAACTAAAAGATGATTTTTTTTTAAAAAAAAAGGAGATGTACCCGGCCTCTGCATCTGGGCGATGCATGCAGTCATTTTATTAATTATTCACAAAGTCCTTACAGGGTAATACATCAGTAAGCCTGAAACTACCATCTTGGCAACACCTGTCGCTACTCCTATCCCCGTGATGAAGGGGTGCCGAATATCCAAGCCTAATACCAAACAGACATCGCTCCAACACCTAACATCTAATGTCGGATGCCCCATCCAAGCCACAATACTTGGATTGGGTTACAAACTGGTCCGACGCACTTTCAGTGGGCATCACATACACACGCTACAAGGGTCGTCACCTCCTTCATCCATTGATCCATCCTCAGATGAGATACTGACGCATCGACCTTGCTAGGGCTCTCAATCATAGACGCCACCACGACGGCAAACACCGCCGTCCTCCTGCGCGAGTCCATCGCCACCCATCGGACGCCGAGTCTCCACTGCGCCACACCGCTGAGATTCGCCGCCATTGATGTGTAAGATGAAGCACCGCTCCACCACCTATCGGCGCCCAACCACCAAGCCGTCCACATGTACGTCTAGCCGATGAATGTCTCTAAAGATGATGTCCCCATGGGGGTGACCATGAAGATGTCGCCATCATCTGATCCAGGAGGCCCCTCCATGCCTCCAATGAGGGCTACGATGCCCACAGGCGCCGCCGTCCATTGTAGCCTCCTCCAGAGATGAGGTTTCCCCTGGAAACAATGGAGCGATGGACGCCCAACCATTGCCTCCAACGAGAAAAACGACACCCACGGGCGCCGCCGACGATGGTGGCATCCTCACCCACTTCAGCAGCTAGGCCACCATCTCCTCCTCCAGTTGATCCGCTGCCGGGAAGCCGCCGCGAGGCAACACCCACCAACCAGATCCTTTTGGACTGATGATGAAGACAACCAAAGATAAAGGAGGTCACATCGTTGTGTGACCGACGTCGTGGCCACACACACGTCCTCCCGAGGCGCCCGCTGAAGATCCACCGTCACAGCCACACCTCCAAGCCGCGACGGAGGGACGCCCCGCCACCGCCATCATCCCCCCGCATGGGCTTTGCCCAGCCGGGATCCGGCGGCCGCGGGAGGGGAGGGGAGGCGGTGGAGATCGGGATCTGGAGTGGAGGGGAGGCGGAATATTTTAAAAGGTGATGAATGTAGGTTTTCACAAGGGTGATGAATCAGTACCGTTGACTGAAGAAAAATAATACTCCATCGGTTGCCGAATTATAAGATGTTTTAACTATTTTCTAAATTAGATGTATATAGACGTGTTTTAGATGTTTTTTTTGTGAAGAGACGTGTTTGGGTGTATTTGTTCACTCATTTCCTCCCATCTATGTAATTTGTTCACTCATTTCCTCCCACTTCAGCAGCTAGGCCACCATCTCCTCCTCCAGTTGATCCGCTGCCGGGAAGCCACCGCGAGGCAACACCCACTAACCAGATCCTTTTGGACTGATGATGAAGACAACCAAAGATAAAGGAGGTCACATCGCTGTGTGACCGACGCCGTGGCCACACACACGTCCTCCCGAGGCGCCCGCTCAAGATCCACCGTCACAGCCACACCTCCAAGCCGCGACGGAGGGACGCCCCGCCGCCGCCATCATCCCCCCGCATGGGCTTTGCCCAGCCGGGATCCGGCGGCCGCGGGAGGGGAGGGGAGGCGGTGGAGATCGGGATCTGGAGTGGAGGGGAGGCGGAATATTTTAAAAGGTGATGAATGTAGGTTTTCACAAGGGTGATGAATCAATACCGTTGACTGCAGAAAAATAATACTCCATCGGTTGCCGAATTATAAGATGTTTTAACTATTTTCTAAATTAGATGTATATAGACGTGTTTTAGATGTTTTTTTTTGTGAAAAGACGTGTTTGGGTGTATTTGTTCACTCGTTTCCTCCCGTCTATGTAATTTGTATTAAATTATTCAAAACATCACGGTTGTACTACTCCCTCCGTTTCTTTTTACTCCGTATATAAGATTTGGTTAAAGTCAGACTACATAAAGTTTGACCAAATTTATATAAAAAATATAAACATCTACAATACTAAAACTATATAGTATGAAAATATGGTTCGTGGTGCATCTGATAATATTGATTTCATATTATGAATGTTTATATTTTTTAATATAAAATTAGTCAAACTTTACAAAGCTTGACTTTGACCAAACCTATATGGGGACTAAAAAAACGGAGAGAGTACCAAGGAAACACCCAAGCAGACTTGCTGCTATAAATATCAGCCCATTCGTCCAGGGTCCAGCTGTTTTATCAGACAAGCCAGTCCACTTCACGGACTGACGGAATAAATGAGGAATACATATCGAGGGCACGACGCGAGTGCGGATCAGATCCGGTGGTTGCACCCAACTGGAGAATGAGGATCATACGGAATTTATGTCCTGCAACCGCAGCAGCATGTTGCTAACGTGTAAACGAGCGTGCCGTGTAACCGAAAGTTGCATCCGTGTTCATGGCCGTCGTGATCGTCCTCGATCAGCTTCGTTTGGTTTAAACGAAAGGTAGTGCGGTGCAGGACCGGGAATGCCCAGTACTAGTATCTTTTGGAAGTTCTATACCAACCGTACCCTAGCTTGTCTGCCGCTTGTCTCTTCTGCTGATGAAGGGAGTTGGATCCAGTCCATCGATCGGGGTGGGACTGCATGCGCGGCAAAACCGTACCACTCCATCTCACAACTAAAGAAAAACAATCTAAGTGTTAAAAAAAAACACAATCTAATGATATATTTCTCCCCTATGAGCGTACACAGTTATGCCCTGGTTCTATGGGCATCTTTCAGAGACCGAGCTGACAGACTTTAAGATTGACAAAGTCATTATTGACACCTCATTATCAACGAAAACATCGCGTCCCACTGAAATGAAACAATGTGCTAAACATGGGGTTGATCTCCGACGAGCTGGAGATACAACCTCCTAACCATGCAACCACAAGTGATTCTCCATTGAAATGATATTTAACCAAATTTAGAAAACTATTAGTACAATAAGCGCCCACCTCTATGACAGTTTTTTCGGCTTATTTATTAGCTCATGGGTAGAATTAAGAACAAGCCAAATGAGAACTCAAAATATGTGCCCACCTCAATTTCTAAGTTCCCCCTCCCCTATTGTTTGGAAATAAGCTGGGAAAGAGGTGCTTCCTGAGCTTCTCTTTAAAGCAAACCCTTTCTTTTTCAAAAATACACCTCTCCCATAATACCAAAAATGAAGCAGGTCAACGACCCAAACCTTGAGTTAGCAGTTAACCACACTTGCATCTCAAGAACAAATGAGCTTTTCCCAGAAGGAAGCTAAAATCGCCGCCCTCAGCACACTCAGGATGCAGACAATCGTAATATGTTGAAAATAGTGCCAAGGCACCAACACCAAACAAATCAACCTACTCCAACCACTTCGGAGTATATACGAACTAAAGAGAAAACCGAAGCCCCTCCACTTTGGACAATCCTTGCTTGAGCATCACCTCTATCGAACCACAAACATATCACCTTGTGGACTATAATCCGTCGGCAGAACAACATGAGACTTAACAAAGAGTGTGACATCTAAAGACAACACCTTAAAGGATAGATAACCACCCTTATGTTGATGTTGTCATGTCAAACCAAAAGGGCAACATCTGCTCTCACCTCCAATATGAAGCTCCGAGACACCACCTTTAACAAGTACATCACGTCCAAGATACCCAGACAACTTGAACTAGCTAGAAAGTTAAATCATAGGTTTTCACTCAGAGAACATGATCAATACCATAATCCACCAACACCGCCGACCATCCGATCTCAACCTACTCAGACAAAGAATTTTATGATAGGCTTCCGATGTGGGAATTCGTAGGGTATGGTTGTATCAGTTTTGATTCGGTCAATCTTAGGAGCAATTTTACTTGTACGGTTAAATATTTGGATAGAGACTATTCGAATCCAATTTCTTTGTCTAGTTTTGTTTAGTTTGATCATAGCTATATATGCATATGCACACGCACGTGAAAGGTGCTGCTAGTACATGTGTACCTTCTACGCGGGAAAAAGTACAACTGTAATTCATGCAAAGCCATCAGACTCGAAAAAATGTGCTCTTCCTTGTGTCCCTGGTGCGAACAATCGTTTGCTTTGGGAGTCTCACGCGAGTGAACATCGCCGTTCGCTCTAGTAGGATCACGCGAGCGAACGACCACAAGCATGCAAAGGGCCCATTGTCAGACCATAAAAACCTCCCTCCCCCACCCTCTTCTACACCTTTTCCCTCCAGCCAACGAATTTCCATGCTATAACAAAGAGATTTTCCGTGCTAATTAAAGAAGAAATAATCACCATTCTATAGCAGAAAGAGATTCCATAGTGCAAGAGGAATTTGCCATAAGTTTTAGAGATTTGCCATGTCACATAATTGTAAGACTAACAGAAGAGGAAATTGCCCACATGTTCAGGAATTAGCATGCTATAGTAGAAGAAGTTGTCATGTGTTCATGGATTGTCATGAAACAATATAAAATAATTGGCAAGTTATACGAGAGAAAATTTCCAACCTAATCACGAATTGCCATGTTGGTGGAAGAGGATTGTCATGCTGCAGCAAAAAAATTATCATCCTGCAATAAACAAAGTTGCCACATATGTCTATGGATAGACATGCTACAAGATGGACAAATGTCGTGGTACAACAGAGAATAATGTCAGGCTACAACAAAACAAATTGCCACACATATTCAAGAATTGCCATCTTACATAAGAGGGAACTGCCATGTTGCACCAGAGACAAATGTCACATATGTTTCAGGAATTGCCATGTTACATCAGAGGAAACTGACATGCTACACACATAAATTGCCTTGCTTTGGATAAAATTTGCCATCCGGATGTGATTTTGAGGGAGGAGGTAAGGGATAAGACACTGCTTGTGTTGTTCCCTCAATTTGCCATGGGGAGCGAAAGGTGTGGCCGTCACGATTATCATGTGTTGCCGCATTAAAATTGGCGCACGCGCAAGGTCGGACATGCCACAAGGCGTTCGCTGAAGAATTCTAGTGAAGGACATGCTCAATTCGAGTGAAGTTTTGAAAGCAAATATCTGAGTAAGTGTTGTTGTAAGTGTCGCTCAATTTCATTCGGACGGCTTTTTATAAACTTGACAACCGAGTGAGGTGTTTGTTGATCTTTTTTTCAATAGAGGCACAGTCAGTGCACTCATTGGGCGTAGCCCCCAAGACTCCGATTGACCATTTGCAATCAGTTGGAGTCTCAGATATAAGTAAATTTCATCTTCATATATCTAGAACGGTTACTTTAGATCCATGGCATTACTCGGGTCATATATATCTTTCAATGGGGGCATGATTACTGGGTGTAGCCCCCGAGACACTAATTGACCGCTCGCGCGCGGCAAATGGTCGCGGAAACACCCGCTGGTGGGCCGGCCCAGTTCGCAGCATTGCTGCGCGTTGTTGTTTCATTTTGTTCGTTCATTTTTTCTTCAGTTTTCTTTTTCTGGCTGTTTCATGTTTTTCTGGTTTTTTGTTTGTTTGATTTTTCTTTGTTTTTCCTTTTTCTTTCCATTAATACACAGTGATTTTTTTATTAGTACTTGACGACTAATTTCATTTTTCATTTTTTTCTGTTTCGTTCTCTATTTCTTTATTTTCTATTTTTCCTTTTTTTAGTTCTGTGTATTATACAAAGTTCATTTCGTATTTATATACAAAAATGTTCATCATATATCTAAGGAAATGCCCACCCTATATTAAGATAATATTCAACATTTTTTTAGAAAATGTTCATTGTACATTTCAAAATTATTCAGTGTATATCACAGAAATTTTTAATGTGCACTCAAATATTTTTAAGAGTAATTACAAAAATGTTCAATGTGTATTTAAATATTTTTCGGTGTATATCAAGAAAATGTTAAGCATATATTACAAAATTGCTCAATATATATTTAAAAGAATTCATAGTATATAAATAATTTCAAAAAAGTGTTCAAAATTTATTCACTTTAATTTGTTGTCAGTACAAAAAAACATTCTGGAATTAGGAATTTTTTCGCAATTTCAAAAAATGTTCACATTTTCTAAAAAATTGTTCACGGTTTTAAAAAGTGTTGGCATTTGTCAAAATTTCGTCGGAATTTTAAATTCTTTGTTCACAATTTTCTTGAATTGCTCAAAATAATCAGAAGATGTTCGGTACTTAAACTATCTCGTTGCATATCAATCAGCTAAACTTAATAGGTCAATTGGTAAAGGCTTTGAGTTCATGGGAGGGTCGTCAAAAAGTTTGAGTTCTCGCCCCCGTAGGTATTTATTTCATTTTTTACGCACTAGAGTTATTAACCTCTTAATGGGCCGGCCCACCTCTCTCCGGACGAGTGACCAAGTCCTTTTGGACTCTAGTCGATGTTTTGGTACTTTAAAAGCCGTGGGCTTAGGCGCCATGGGCCTCCACAAAGTTTAGACCATTGTGGGCCTACCCATGGTAGGTATCCCTATCACTTAGTGAAGTTAAATTCCCTCAACAACAAAAGAAACTTAGTGAAGTTAAATTGTCTCAAAAAAAGACTTAGTGAAGTTAAAGATGCTTATGCAGGGCAATGCAAGTGTGTGGATGTGGGGATGTGGTACATACTGTTCAAAACTTCTGTATAAGCGTGAGCTAGCTGATCATCCCACTCAAAGTTCACACACACAGTCCTCTCACATAAACAAGACGACGTCAATGTTTGTTACTGCCGTGAGGTGCAGGGAAAGTGGGAAACTGCATGCCACTTGTGTGGAGCAGGGTGTACCTAACACGGCCCCGCGAGGAGGTCATCTTATTCTATGTAGGAATTGGTGTAAGCCAAAGGACTGAATCAATATCTTGACTGGAGCGGCGGTCGACATTGGGCGCGTGTGCCAATTAATACCACACGCAGATGCAGGGCAATGCAAGTGTATGGATGTGGGGATGTGATACATACTTACATAGTGTTCATAAACCTCTATATAAGCCTGAGCAAACGACTCAAAGTTCACACACACACACACACACGTCCCTGCAGGCAGGAAACCAAGCAGAGAAAGATTGTTGTGGTGTATATGTTCAAGCCGAGCAAAGGTGTCTTATCCTCTACCTCACTATTTTTTTTACGAGCTGCTTCTCCTACTTTTATTCAAGAAATATTTTACAACTAAATAATAATCAAATACGATATTTAAAAAAAGTTTCAGTTGCCATATTATTAATTTAAATAGTCATCTTTCGTAAAATCAATTCTCATTGAAATACATTACAAAAAAGGTTACTAGGTTCGGTTTTAGAAGGTTCATCCAGTATTAGTAGATGATACCTCCGTGTTCTCTGCCTGGTTTTACTTGGTAGATTTTCTACGCGAGGTATCATTTACTATTATAAGAGTGTTTAGATCACTACTTTAGTAATCTAAATGCCCTTATAATAGTTTACAGAGGGAGTACTAGTTATCCATTGCTAAAGATGGTTGGAAGAATCCAACCAAGAGATTACATATTACTAGTACTGCCTTTTGATTTTGTTATCAGTATGCTCAGGAAAGATGTAACCCTATTTGAGTTTGAATAAAACTAGCCATGATTAGGGCTGGACGTCCGAACGGGCTAATGGGCTCGGCTCGGAGCTCGCTCCAGCTCGGCCCGACTCAGCTCGGCCCGAGAGCTAAATAGGCCGAGCCGAGCCACGTGAAATGGGCCTGTTGGCCGACCGAGCCGAGCCTGTTTTGGCCCGGTCCAGCTCGGTGGCTCGTCCGAAGCCGAAGCCCAGGACGCGACGCAATCACGCAGCCCAGCAGAGGAGCGCAACCAGCCTAACCCAGCGAGTCGCGTCGTCTCCACTATCTCCTCCCGCTAGGGTTCGCCGCCGCCGCCCCACGCTTCTCGCCAAGCTATTTCCTGCATGCCACCACGACGCATCCTGCCACCGGCGTCGGCACGCACGAGCGCATCCAGCGGCCGGAGCGCACGCACGCATCACCAGCCTGTTGATTGATTCTTGGACACAAGTGCAAAACTTGAAGCACGTTGATTGAATCCTGGAGTTGGCTGGATGCACACGTACGAGAGGAAGCAAGATCAACTGCTACGGAGGCTAGCCACCTGCGCTCGACGCACCAGACGCCCGACCTCGCCACGCCGGCACGTCTTCGTCGTGCTCCCCTCAACGCCGTCAAGCCAACCTTGCCTGAGGCGCCCGTACGCCCACGCACCCAGCCTCCAGAGGCAAAACGAGCTGCTCGGGCTGGACCGAGCCATAGGCAAGACGAGCCGAGCCTCCAGATGTGGGCTCGTTCAACTAGCGAGCCGAGCCGAGCATGGCGAGCCAAATCCAGGCTCGGACCGAACTCGGCTCGGCTCGGCTCGTGTCCAGCCCTAGCCATGATGGCCTTCCATAAAAAAAGTACTGCTTTTTGATTGCTTCTTTTTTGAGGCAACTGCTTTCCATATTTATATTGCTGAGAAAAAATGTGGATATGATACGAAAAATAAGCATTGCTCTTCGAATGACAGTACTGTAAGCTTGTCACGGCATACCACAATATATACAACGCGTTTGTTTCGGAAGAATGGTCACGGTTTCCGATTACTGCGCTTTCTGAAACGGCACCCAGCGTTTGGTACGCCAACAACGTATTCCGTAGCGGTGTCTTCCGATACGGAGGTTCACAAACTCGAAAACACCCAGATCGAGGCTGATTAGGAAAGCGGGAGTGGGGCGGCCAAACCAAACACATCACGTATTCGTAAAGAAGAAAAGGGAACTGGAGCTTCCCGATACCTTAACCGAAGACATTACCTGAGGACGAACCAAACGCGTCGATAATGTCTAAGCTCTTAATACGTTGCAGGCAACAATGTCTTCTGATCATGAGGTCACACTTGCCATGTCCATAATGTTGCTGCTGTCTTTTGGGGTTCTTTGCTCAGCGGTTCCTGAGAACAACACAGAAGATATGCTCTCCCTGATAGGTTTCAAGCAGGCGATCACTTACGATCCATCGGGGATCTTGAAACACTGGAACAGAAGCACCACCTTTTGCCGATGGGAGGGCATCAAATGCAGCCGGAGACACCCAGGGCGCATTGTGGAGCTGCACCTCGCCGGCCTGAAATTGTCCGGCCAAATCAGTTCCTTGGTTGGAAACCTCACGTTCCTAAAGAAACTCAACCTCTCAACAAACGGTCTGTCTGGCCGGTTGCCCCCACTGAACCGCCTCCACAGACAGCAAATCCTTGACCTCGGCTACAACTCATTGCAGGACACCATTCCTGATGCTCTTGCCAATTGCTCCAAGCTGAGAAAATTATTCCTCTCCTATAACTCTTTTGTAGGAGAAATCCCACCCAAACTAGGCCTCCTCTCCAACTTATCCGATTTACGCTTCAACACAAATAATCTCACCGGAACCATCCCATCAACCTTTAGCAACAGTTCTAGCATACAAGTTATGTCTCTGTCATATAATCACCTGTCGGGAGGTATTCCCGATGAACTCGGAAAGTTACCAAGTATACGGTGGCTGGCCTTAGGTGGGAATAGGCTAATTGGTGGATTCCCACAAGGCCTACTCAATCTGTCTAATTCCCTTCGAGTGCTTGGCTTGGAGTCGAATAAGCTAGGAAACAGGTTGCCACTTAACATTGGTGACAGCCTCTCTAATCTCCAATGGCTTTTCTTGAACCGTAACATGTTCCAAGGGAAAATACCAGCTTCCTTAGGTAATGTTTTAGGGATGGAAAGACTGGAGCTGGAGAATAACAATTTCACTGGTGAAATTCCTTCTTCTTTGGGTAAGCTTAAAAGCCTGTACTATTTGAATCTTGGGGGAGACGGTCTTGAAGCAAAAGACGCCCAAAGCTGGGAGTTCTTTAATGCATTAATAAACTGTAGCGGTCTAAATATCCTTGCTCTAGATCGAAATCAACTAGATGGGACAATACCAGGTTCAATAGGAAACTTGTCAAATAGTCTTGAGATGCTAACTTTGGGTGGAAACAAGCTATCGGGTATAGTTCCCACAAGTGTGGCAAACCTTCAGTCCCTAATTAATCTGGGATTTGATTATAACAATTTAAGTGGAAAGATTGTGGAATGGGTTGGGATGCTTACAAAATTGCAAAGTTTAAATCTTTATCAGAACAAATTCAGCGGGCCAATTCCCTCTTCTATGGGAAACCTAACTCAGTTGACGTTGCTCTCTCTAGCACTCAATGAGTTTGAAGGTCCCATACCGTCCAGCTTGGGGAATCTAAAACAGCTCATATTGTTAGATCTTAGCGATAACACTCTCCAGAGCAACATAACCCTAGAAGTTGGTGCCCTTAAACAAATCGTTGACTTACGTCTTTCATCAAACAAGCTTACTGGGGAGATCCCTCACGTCTTAGGTCAATGTCAGAACCTGGTAACCATTCAAATGGACCAAAACCTTCTCATAGGAGACATCCCAGCATCTCTCGGGAACCTAAAGAGCTTGAACATGGTTAATCTCTCACATAACAACTTGTCAGGAACCATTCCTGAAGTTTTAGCTGACCTACCCCTCCTCGACATGCTGGACCTTTCTTACAATCAGCTCCAAGGAGAAGTTCCAAGAACTGGAGTATTTAAAAATGCTCCATCAGTTTATCTTGATGGCAATTTTGCACTATGCGGAGGAGTGGTGGATCTCGGAATGCCCTTGTGTCCTGCTACTTCCCAAAGAAAAGGAAAGAAGTACTATTTGGTCAGAGTGTTGATTCCAGTATTTGGCTTCTTATCACTCATCATGTTGATTGCAATTATAACTCTTCATAAGAAGAAGAAGTCACACAGAGCATACATATCATCGACTTCCTTTGGTGGAAAATTCCCTAGACTTTCTTACTATGATCTAGCTCGAGCTACTGGGAACTTCTGTGAAGCAAATGTAATTGGCAGAGGAAGTTGTGGTTCAGTTTACAGAGGAAAATTGACTCAACTTGAAATGGAAGTGGCTATTAAGGTTTTCGATCCCAAGATGAGATGTGTAGATAAAAGTTTCATATCAGAATGTAAGGTTCTGAGAAGCATTAGACATCGGTACATTACTCCTATCCTAACAGCTTGTCTGTCAATAGATAATTCAGGTAATGCTTTCAAGGCTCTGATTTATGTACTCATGCCAAACAGAAATTTGGACAAATGGTTACATGAAAAACCTGCTGGTGAAGAACCTATTGTATTGGGCTTAGGGCAAAGGATAAGCATGGTTGTTAATATTGCTGATGCATTGGCCTACTTGCACCATGATTCTAGAAGATCCATTGTCCATCGTGATTTGAAGCCTAGCAATATCCTCCTAGACGTTGATATGAATGCACATTTGGGTGACTTTGGCATTGCAAACCTCGTACTTCAATCTGGGTCCGCAACAGTTGGACAGTCAAGTTCAGGCACAAGTTCAAGCAACTCAGTCGGATTGAAGGGGACAATAGGATATATAGCTCCAGGTAACGGCCATCGCCAGATCTTGTATTTGTTTAAGATTGTAACATGGATACTAAAGATCTATAGTGTACTATTACTCAATTAGTTTATTTTTAACCTTTTCCAGAGTATGCCAATAGTGGCCAAGCATCAACATGTGGTGATGTTTTCAGCTTTGGAATAATCATTCTAGAGATGCTGATAGGCAAAAGACCAACGGACTGCATGTTTCAGGATGGCCTCAGCATTGTCAACTTTGTGGAGAGGAACTTCCCAGATCAGATAGTACGTATAATCGATGTTCATCTCCAAGAAGAATGTTGCGGATACATTCATGGAGCAGACGAAATAGGAAACATTGTCTATCAATGCGTTTTGTCGCTTACACAATTAGCACTTTCTTGCACGTGTGTGCTCCCGAAGGAAAGAATGATCATGCGAGAAGTAGCCATTAAGTTGCACGCAATCAGAGTGTCATATGTTGGAGCGACCAAGGTCCAGCAAGATGAAGCTCGTACACAAGCTCCATCAGGAGATAGGGAGGATCTGGCAGAAGGTTCCTCTTGAAGTGAAAATAAGATCGGTTCTACTAAGAACAGGTCACCCTAGAGAGATTTACATGTGAGATTGCAATGTGTCTGTAGTCAGTAGAAACAAAGACCACAGATTAGCCACGAGTATAGTGCTGAATCTGACACAATTAGCATATTGTACATATGGAGATGAGTGGGCATATACAACAGAACATACTTCGTAATCTATCTCTTTATTAGCACATTCGACCAAACTAGTATCCGAAACGACTTCCTAGCGATCGGCCGCTACAACGGGCGATCTAGTCCATCACAACTAATCAGCCGACAAGTCTTTCCATCAAGGCCCACCGGGTGAGACTTCCAGCGCACACACATGCAAAGGCTAGGCAAGGCAAGAGGGAGGCGGCCCCACCCAAATCAACACTAATCACCGCCCCCCTGATTTTTAGGGGGCCCGCCTCTAATTAACCATCCCTAATTAATCCACGTAAGTTAAGCCACTTTCCAAATTGAAGACTGTCGGAAAACGAGCGTTGGAACGCTCGCGCGCCAGATAGCCACGCCCACTAGTATCTAGTGATAGAGTTCATTCTTGTTTGATCTGTCTTAAGTTGCTATCCAGAGGATAGAGTCCCTGCCACAGTATTAATTTTGCAATACAAAGTGGCCATCATACTGGATAACTCGGCCAGGTTCACACCAATCAAGAAAACTAAATCATGAATGACACTATACCTTTGCTCCCGGAATTGTACGAATTCCTTTCATGTCTTCACACCATGCTCAGTTAAACATATTATAGGAAGAGGCCTCATAGCCATGAACGTACCAACCATCTGCAAAAACAGGAAATAGTTAAATACTCCCTCCGTCCCACAATATAAGAGCGCTTTTGACACTAGTGTAGTGTTAAAAACGCTTTTATATTATGGGACGGAGGGAGTAGTCAATAAATGTATGTTAGGCCGACGCATATTTTTTGGATTAATCAAAGTCTAAACTGAACTGCAGCTTATGTTATTTACTTTAGTGGAAAGGAGTTCTCGTCTTCTCATTTATTGTTTTTTCTAGTTGTATAGAATCACATTTTCCTTCTATTTTACTAGAGCTTACATCAGCTCAAACCTTGGATGTAATCACGTATGTAATCTGTTCAATTTCGCTTGACTTGGCTGCAGCAGCACCAATTTCGCTTGACCTGCTGGTGTCTAAACGTAGCTCAATCAGGTCCTTCAGGATTCAGGAGGCACGGTCGAGGGAGTCTCACAGATGACTCTAGCTTCCTGAAGCAGCTGTAATGACCGTTGACGTTCGACTTCGACATGATGGAGTTCCTGGTTTACTATGTTGCGGCGAGTCATCTTGGCAGATCATATGTTGCTGATGTAGTCACCTATTAGCTTGTACAATTGGGTGCTGGTTGAAGTTTGTGCCCAAGAATGCAACGGTGTACTCACTCTTTGTTGTATAATACCGAAGACTGACTGATGTAGTGACTAGTGAGGTACTTGACGGAAATTGCTAATGGAGCAAAAACTCAAAAACTAACCTTTCAAGTGTCAAAAAAGTTCTAAATAAAACATGCGTAACGCCATAACGGGCGTTGTGGTAGAGATGAACGGTGAGCGTACGGGCATTGCACAGCATGGCGTAACGGATCCAAGGGCTGACATAGGGCTGATCTGCTGCGGAGAATTCCATCAACTTGATTTCAAAATAGTCCAGGCTCGTGCGCTCACGGAGGACGAGGAGGTGGTGCATGACGGCAGGAGCTGCTTCACGGACCCTGTGCGGTCGACGCCGACGATGCCCATGCCCGTGGTGAGCCTCCAGAGGTGGCGCCAGCGCCTGGCGAGCACGCACGTCCGCACGGACTCCTGCGCCGGGAGGAACGAGAGGAGGTGGTGGAGGATCTCGTCCGGGAGGGCGCCGATGAGGTCGACGCCGCTCGCAGCCATTTCATCGAACAGGCTGCGGGCGGCGCTACGGGACAAGGATCGCCAGGCTATAAGCGTGGTGTCGGGCCGGGAGAACGAGAGGTAAAGAGGGAATTATCTGTCGTCGCCGCCGGCAGCTTGAGCGGAGAGACGCAATCGGACGGAGAAGAGAGCCCCCGAGTAGATATAGGAAGCTGAAGGAAATTCGTAGCCCTGTGAACCAGCAGATGGCGTACCCTGATCCTTTTCATTTTCAGCCGTCAGATCAAAATTATTTATTACGTACTAGCAAAAAGGCCCGTGCGTTACAATGAAAGAAAAATCATAATCTCTAATGGCCATGATCACATTTTACTGCATCACCAAGATATACTATCACTCTCAATTTCGTGAAATCATGAACATTTTTTCAACTCGTGAACATTTTTCAAATTCATGAACACTTTTACCAATTTTCGAACATTTTCGAATTCATGAACATTTTATACTATTTGCAAAAACATGTGAATATTTTTTAACAATTTTATTTAACCGGCGAACATTTCTAGAACGGACAGACATTGTTTTTGAAATTGGTGGAGTAATTTTTAAAATTCATGAAAAATTTTGTGATTTAACAAACATTTTCTCAAATACATGATCATTTTTTGAATCAGTGAACATTTTATGAATGAATAAACTATTTTGCAAGTCACGAATAGTTGTTGAATTTTTAGGATATTTTTGCATTCATGATTTTTTTTAATTAGCCAAATTTTGTTCAGTTTTGTTAACATTTTCTAATACACAAGCTTTTTAAAAAATCATGAACATTTTCTGATTTCCTAGACATTTGTTTTCAAAATTTGGAACTTTTTTGACTAAGCAAACACATTTTTATAAAATCACAAACAGCCCGTGCATTGCAACTAGAGAAAAAAAATATAATCTCCAATGTCCATGACCAAATTTTGCCGCATCACCGAGATACACTATCACTCATATTTTCGTGAAATCATGAAATTTTTTTAAACTCATGGACATACTTGAAACTGAAATCTTGAACATTTCTTAAATCCGTGAACATTTGTACAGATGTTGCAATATTTTCTAGAATCATGAATATTTTTTGAATTTATGAACATTTTATACTATTTACAAACATTTTTAGAAAAAGTTATGAAATTTTTAAAAAGGTAGTGCATCCTGCAGTAGTGCACCCCTAGTCCTGCCGAGTGTGGTTTATATGTGGATGTTACAAGCTTGCTCCTAGAGCTGTATTGGGGAGGAAGGAAGACAGGCCAAAGCATAGGCTGCTCCTTTTCGAGGAATGTGTGCTCTACTGATCGTGTGAGTGAGTGGTGTCTTGCCTGTGTTCATGTGCCCGCGTACATGAGGGCTCCTAAGGGGTTTTATGGGTCAACCCCCAGGGTTACAATGGTAAAGTTACAAGGTCGTGGAGCCGGGTTGTCATCGTCCGAGAAGCCGGTGCTAGGACCCGCAGGGTGTCAGGGCTCGCCGAGTTCTCCAGTTGTGGGCCCCGTGTGCCAGGGGGCACTTTTCTCCGTCTTGTCGATTGTAACGGAGTGGTCGGGTCGAGTCCGCTACAGTGGTGCACCGCCAGGTCGCCGTCTGCTGGCATCAGCAGTGACGACGGGGTGTGCTCTAGCCACGCCGGCCTCGGTCGGCGGGGTAGGTGGAGAACTATTGCCACGCCTCTGCTGGTCAGAGGAGTTGGTGGGGCACTATTGCCACGCTCATCCCCTTAATGAGGACTCGTCCCATCGCGCGCCTTGGATGGGACGGGAGCTGACCCGTGGCTGGGTTGAGGAACACGCCATGGAGGAGTTGGCTTGCTGGGGAAGCCATAGTTCGCCGGACTGTGTCGGCTTGTGCCAGCCGTCAGGGCCGGGTTGCCATCTTGGTCGGGTCGAAGAGTTCGGTCGGGTTGAGGGACTTGGCCGTGTTGACAAACCCAGCCAAGTGCGGGTCGGACTGAGGAGCGATGCCGGCCCTGATGTTTTTGAAAAGGATTCGGGTTCTGTTGCTTGCCCGGGGTTCATCCCCCGACAATGACTATTTGGAGCGTTCAATCGACTGGAAGGGGGGGGAAGTAAATTGGAGACTTACCAGATTAACAAGCTTATTCTTCGAAGAAATAAAAACTAAGGAGCGCAAAGAAATAGAACCTAGAGTAAGCATGTATTCAATGTGAGGACAAAGTCATCAAAACAGTGGAAAGCATGCAAGCTAAGTAATAGTAGAAGTAAACAAGACAAACAAATAGGCATGTTCACTTAAGTACCACCCGCTAAAAAGGTATAACTAAGCAAAAACGAAATAGAACATGTAAAAAACAGTGGAATGAAAAGTCTTCAGAGAGAGGAGGAGACAAAGTCTTCACAACATACAAATACAAAAAATTAAAGGGTGAATAAATTGAAACCAGTTGCTCGGGGAATATGTCGTGACAGTTTTATGTCTGATTGGAGAGGCTGAGATTTAAATCAAAAGACCAAGTTTTCATCTTATTCTCCTTGAGCTAAGTTTAGTTAAACCTCGTCCAATCACTCATGATAGATTTTCAAGGTAGATATCTAAACATTCACAAACTTGTTCTACGGTTGTCCGCGATGACTCTTGGAAGTTCTGAACTAAAGCCTAACCGTCTATAAGATCACAGTCTTAAAGAGTAACAAGTCTCCATCTCACTTAGAACAGATCCTTTAGTGATGCTCAATCTCTTTGACTGTGGGTATTTGAGGGTTTTTCTCACTAGGATTCTCTCAAATGTTTCAGGAGGATGGGTTACTATAAGTGACACTTGTTGAATATTAATTCGGAGCAGCCAACTAACTAATGGTGGAGGGGGTGACAACGTATAGACAGGGTCGCAACCCGAGTTCCTGATATGACCATCGGATGGGACAGACTGACCAACCAGCTGTTACCAGCTTGGCAGCGGTCGGAAATTTTAACTCTCAAATTACTCACGGTAGAAAAGCCATACTGTAAACTGCTGATTGTCCTAACTTTTCAGCCAGAACATTAACTACAACGTCCAAAAAAAATGATATTTGACCTACACAACTTTTTCGATGTGATGCCAACCTACAACACTATTCACCGATGTGATGCTATTCCTACGATGCACGCTTAGATTGCATCAATTTAGTGTGACCTGCCGAACAAGGTGGAGGTGGATCCAGGCCTAAATCCCAATCTTCAACAAGTATACTATTTTTTGATGTGATGCCTATACCTATGCCTATGGTGTACCCTTTGGATTGCATCCATTTTAGTATGATCTGCAAGGTAGGTGCCGATTACAATTACTTTTATGATGATGATCAGTGGCGGAGACAGGGGGTGCCAGCCAAGGCCCTGCCCCCCCCCCCTTT
>NC_057794.1:528441694-528450886 GCF_018294505.1 Triticum aestivum
CCTAATATATAAACAATAGTAGTGATTGTTTTGTTAAAAATGGGTGTTTTTGATGGATTGGCTCACCCCAACAAGGTTTAACAATACTCGGCCCTCCTCATCCTATTTTTCTGGCTCCGCCACTGATGATGATGATGATGATTAGCACTTAGACAGTTCTTTTGTTCCCCACAAATACAAGGAGTTACGTGGCTTTGGTGATGGCAACGAGTTCGTTCACCATTATTCCAAGTTTTCAACATGTACTCTAGAAAAATGCAAGCATCAAGATCAAGTTTAAGACTTAAACTCTCATGGGTTAGGAATATCATTGTCCTCCTAACCGCTCTATGAGCTAAGTCAATAAGCCATCTCGAGGACTACAAGTAAGGAGAGGGTAAAAAGTGGCATCTTTTTCGGTGGAATTAATGGGGAAAGGGACCCGATGAAGACATTATGGTGGAACTCATGGAAGAAAAGGACCCGATGAGAGGACCTGATTAAATCGGTGATGAAGAGGCAAACCTACCAATGCTAATGATAATTAGAAGAGGACGTACGTGGACGTTCATATAACATATATGAACCCTACCAACGCTAGTGATGATGTATGACACTATTTTTGTCGCTAGCATATATGCATGGGACACTCGTGCAACTCTAGGAAGTCACGGTTATTCAAGTTTCCAACATGGACTCACATCGTTATCGTCGTTCCGTACAAATACTGCCCTTGTCTGCAACTGCAATGGCTATAAGAAACACCAACTCATGGGGTCTCACTCATGGGATACTCATGCAACTATTTTCCATAGAAAAAGAGAAAGGCACTAGCTAGAGACAGATCTAGTAGCCACTAGCCAGCCGAAGACCGACAATGGCGAATCCGACCATTGTGCTACTGCCGGTCTGGGGCGCCGGCCACTTCATGCCCATGATACAGGCCGGGAAGCAGCTGCTCGCCAGCAGCAGCCGGCCCCTGTCGCTCACGGTGCTCCTAATGCCGGCGCCGACAGCGCAGGCCGCGTCCGACATCTGCGAGCACGTACGCCGGGAGGAAGCGGCAGGCGCCGTGGACATCCACTTCCACCATCTCCCGGACGTGAAGCTCCCGACGGACCACTCGGGCATCGAGGAGTTCATCTCCCGCGCAGTGCAGCTCCACGTGCCCCATCTCCGCGCAGCTATAATTGGCTTGACCTGTCCGGTGGCCGCGCTCGTCGTCGACATATTCTGCACGCCGGCGCTAGACGTGTCCGGCGAGCTCGCCGTGCCGTCCTACGTCTACTTTACCTCCAGCGCCGCGATGCTGTCACTCCTCTTGCGCTCGCCCGCTCTGGACGACGAGGTGGTCGTTGAGTTCGAGGAGATGGGAGGCGCTCTGGACTTGCCCGGCCTCCCCCCGGTGCCGCCGTCCGTCCTCCCGGGGACCTTGCTGGAACGGAAGAGTCCGACCTACAAGTGGTTCGTGTACACCGGCAGGCGCTACGTGGAAGCCAGCGGCATCATCGTCAACACTGCAGACGATCTGGAGCCGCGCGTCCTCGCAGCCATCGCTGAAGGTCGGTGCACACGTGGAGCCCGCGCCCCGGCCGTGTACCCGATCGGCCCAGTGCTGGCGCTGACGCCACCCGCTCACGCCGAGGAGGAGGAGCAGACGCACGAGTGCGTGCGGTGGCTCGACGCGCAGCCTCCGGCCTCCGTGCTGTTCCTCTGCTTCGGGAGCAAAGGATTCCTGACAAAGCCGCAGGCGCACGAGATAGCGCGGGGCCTGGAGCGCAGCGGCCACCGCTTCGTGTGGGTGCTCCGTGGGCTGCCGGCGGACACCTCGCACGGCGCGCGACACCCAAGCGACGGGGACCTCGCGGAGCTTCTCCCGGAAGGTTTCTTGGGGGAGACAGAGGAAAGGGGGCTCGTGTGGCCCAAGAGGGCGCCGCAGAAGGAGATACTCGCGCACGCCTCCGTGGGGGGCTTCGTCACCCATTGCGGCTGGAACTCCGTCCTGGAGAGTCTCTGGTTCGGCGTGCCGATGCTGCCGTGGCCGCTCGGCGCGGAGCAGCATTTCAACGCCTTCACGTTGGTCTGCGACATGGGCGTGGCCGTGCCGCTGACGGTGGACAGGAAACGGGACAACTTCGTGGAGGCGGCAGAGCTGGAGCGAGCGGTGAGGTCCCTGATGGGCGGTGGCGAGGAAGGGAGGAGGGCGAAGGAGAAGGCCATGGAAATGATGGTGGTCTGCCGCAAGGCAGTGGACCATAGTGGGTCCTCTTGCGCTTCGGTGAGGAGGTTGTCTGAGGATCTCCTCCGAGGAGTGGCGGTGTTGCCCAACGTGTGATGTTTCTTGTTCTTTTTCCTTTTTTAGGGGATCGTGTGATGTTTCTTTTTTTTTTTGAGGGAAACGTGTGATGTTTCTTTTTCTTTTTCTTTTTTTGAGGGAAACGTGCACATGTGATGTTTCTTCTTGTCAGGACCCCGATTCCAAGTCACATCGATCTAGCCGGTAACACCTCATATCACTTTGCGGCCCCACGCACGGTATTTTCACGGGTGTTGCCTTACCATGGCCCGGGACCGTTTGCGCCTTTTGGCTCACGTATATGATAGTGTCGCTAGCATCCATATGACAGAGAACCCGGGCCGACATGACTAGTCGTGAACCCAAAATGGCACTAACTTACGGGGACAGGCATACATGAATCAACATCGAGCATGTCGGTCAGCAGCTGCAAATCCGGGCTGTAGCACTGGGCTAACAGGACTCCGGTGAACCGGGCTGTAGCAGGCTAGGCAGGACTCCGGATGTCACCGCGTGACATTTCCCCGAAGGGACAGACACAGGAACGAAGTGAATCACATGCCGGCCAGTCAAGTGTTCCAGAACAGTAGTGCTGGGCTAGCAGGACTCCGGTGAACCGGGCTGTAGCGGACTACTATGGCTCATGGAAGTACAAGACAACATTTCCCCATAAGAGAGACTATTAAGGATAAACAACTAGGTTGTCGGATCCCACATATACCAAGCATTGCAACCATACAAACAATATGCTCAATATGTGCAATACAACATGGCATCACAACAAGACTCTACGACTCGGAGTATTATTCATTAGGCTCCGAGGAGCAAAATATTACAAACATGGGTCTCATGACCCAATAATCATAGCATACAAGCAAAGCGCATGTGGAAGCTTAACTTGTTTGAGTACAGACAACTACAAATGAAGAAGGCTGAAAAGCCTGACTATCTACAAGACCCTCCCAAGGGTACAAGATCGTAGATGAGGTAACAAGCTAAATGTCGAAGTCCACACGAAACTACTAGCGAGACTGAAGTCTCTCTGCAAAATATAAATTAAGCAAACGTGAGTACAAATGTACTCAGCAAGACTTACATCAGAACTAACTACATATGCATCATTATCAACAAAAGGGATGGTGGGGTTTAACTGCAGCAAGCCAACTTTGACTCGATGACTATCCTGAACTACGGCTGCAAGTAACTTTTTTGCGGTGGCGCACACGAGTCCACATATTCACCATATCAATACTCCACTATGGATCCGCTCCCGTCTTCCTACGAGAACGTCATCCATAGCACTCACGCTTATCTTGCTCATTTTAGAGTATCCACTTTCACTTGTTTATGAACTATGCAAAGGGTCCAAGTTTCCATATCCGAGGAATCCGGCTATTCGAATAGATAATGATAACCCTGCAGGGGTGTACTTCTTCACACATGCTCTCGCCACTTATCGCCCTGTACACGTCATGTACCTCGGCAATCTTCAAGCGGAAGCCGGGCGAGGGAGTCGGCAACGACCTGACTAATTACACAAGTCTCTCGTCCAGGTTTATCGTCTATTCGGGTACCATCCGCAAGGAGATCCGGCCGGGGTGTCGCTCACGACCCCAAACGATGTGTATAGGGTTCCCAAGCCCACCATCCGGGTGCCACTTGGTACACCGGGCTACTGTGCCTAGTCTGTCCCAAGCCCACCTGTACCGGGTGCCACTTGGTAGACTACTAACACTACCTACAAACACCAGAAACTAGTTGCAACTCCTGAACAGAGATCGAGTGGATTAATAAGTCGAGAGGAGTCGAGTTACCGGAACCCAATGTGTGGTAGTAACTGTTCATGGATCACAAACACAGAACTCAGTTCCTAAGAACGGCTGCAATGAGACAACCCACCATGTACTCCTACATGGCCTCTCACCGCTATCTTTACCAAATTGTGTTCACACACTTAGCTCTCAACGGTAGGACATGTTCACCACATTCCAATTCATCCCCGATGAATCATACCTGACTCAACTCTAAGAAGTAGCAGGCATGACAAACAAACATGAATGAGTAGGCACATCAGGGCTCAAACAACTCCTACTCATGCTAGTGGGTTTCATCTATTTACTGTGGCAATGACAGGTCATGCAGAGGAAAGGGGTTCAGCTACCGCAACATGTAACAGTTGAAACGTTGTTGTCCTAATGCAGTAAAAGAGAGCAGGAGCAAAAGAGTGGGATTGTATCGGGATGAACAAGAGGGTTTTGCTTGCCTGGCACTTCTGAAGATAGTATATCTCTTCATCGGTGTCATCGATCACGTCGTCGGAAACATCGTCTACTAAAAGGGAACAACCACCGACAAACACAAAAGGAACCACAATCAATGCAATGCACATTCATATGAATGATATGTCATATTAAGTACTGAATTGACCTAGTGCAACAGTTAGTCATATTCATTGAAGTGAAATTCAAACCTATAGAAAATTCCAACTCCACCAATTACCATTTATTCCATAATCATGAATTGTCCTATTCAGTGAGGTTAACTTGTTCAAACATGCATGAAAATGCCATAAACAGATTCTTTGGATTTTTTTGATAATTTTTCATATATAATTTATCTTATTTGGAGTTATAGATAATTTTCTATGATTTTTTAGAAGTTTTGGGCATTTTCTGGAATTTTATAATTATTTTAAATCCAGAAAATTATTAACTACGTCATCATTGCGTCACTGTGACGTCAGCAAGTCAACAGAGGCGGTCCAGGTCAAACCTGACCAGTGGGGTCCATTGGTCAGCGACCCAGGGCTGTGTTGTGTGGCTGACAGGTGGGCCTGGTCAACGGCCACGTCAGCAAGTCAATGCTGACATGTGGGGCCACTGTGGTTAGTTTAAGCTAAACAGAGAAATAAACTATGGTTAGCTAAAACATGGGACCCAGGTGTCAGTGACTTAGGGGGGTTAATTAGCAGGGTCATTAGTGGCTAATGACGGGCCACGTCATCTCACCGGAGTTCAACGCCGGCGAGCACACAGACGCGGCAGCGATGATCGGGATGGCTGCTCCGGCGACCAAAACGATGGCCGAGCCCACCTACGAGGAGCTGGGGCTCGTGCGCATCCAACTGTGGCAAGGGGAGGGCGCTAGGTGAATGGAGTTGGGCACGACGTCAACCTCGGCGGCGGCCGGAGCTACGGCGTCGAGCGGAACGGGGCTACGGAGCACAACATGAGGAGTTGGTGGGCGCTACGGGTTCCTGGAGCCGCGCTGAGCACAACGGTGTGCTCGGCTTCGAGCTACGTTCGCTCTAGCCACGGTGGCAACGAAGCGCAACGGCGGCGAGCTTCGGTGACGGTGGGGCATGGTGCTACAGCATGCAAACGAGACGGAGAAGAGGAGGGTTCGGGGAAGGAGCTCACGGCGGTTGCAGTACGCGTCTCAGCGGGCTCGGGGAAGGGTTGGTGGCGGCGTGCGGTCGTCGGCGATCTCGGCGGCCGAGAGGTTGAAGACGATGCCATGGTCGTGGTGCGGTGCGTCCGGCGTCCTGCGGGTCGTCCAGGAGGCGTGGGCGATGGTGGCGGAGCTTCCACGCAACACGGGAAGGCAAGAGGGGGTCGGGGAGCGCGGTGGTTCACGGCGGCACTTCCGTGGCCGCGTCGGCCGTCGCAGAAGAGAGCGAGGGAGAGGAGGGGATGGACGCGAGAGAGAGGGAGGGGGCCCGGAGGGAGTGCGTGGCGCTCACAGGCGCGTCAGGGAGCGGCGGGAAGCAGGAGGTGGGGCGACGCGTGGCCAGCGTGCAGCGAGCACGAGGTTGAGGACGACTGGCGCTGAGAAGGTGGACTGGGCCGGCTCGACTGGGCGAGCTACAGTAGCAGGTAAGGCCCAGGTACTTCTCTCTTTCTCTCTTATTTCTGTTTTCTAATTTCTGCAGATGTTTTGAATTTGGTTTGCTGACCAAATTATTTTTGCAGCTTCTGAAAATAATTGTGGATGCAAAATGGTTTAACCGAGAGCTCCACAAGAAGTTTCAGAATTATTGGAGCAATAAAAATATTTATAGGATTTATTTGCTCCAGCTCAAATACATTAGTGGATTAAATCAAAGCCCAAATAATTCCCTAAAAATGTTCACTATTTTTGGCTTGGATCAAAACCCTTGCCAAAATTATCAAACATTAATTAAGGCATTTTTGGGTTCATTGAAAAAAATATTCTTTTGGTTGATCCTAGTTTTCAAAGAAGTGCTAGGGTTTGTTAATGCCCATTTCAGGTTTAAGGAAAGATTGCCATAATGTATGGATGTAAATGCAACTATTGCACACAATTAATCTAGTGCTGTGACACTTCTACTCCTGTGCCTAGTAATTACTGCGGGCAAATAATCGTGAGTGAAGCTCAATTTCAATACATTGTTTACTGTTGGATCGTAGCAACAATGGAGTGTGGCGCTTTTTCTTCGGGCCCTTTTCAAACTTGTCCACCAAATGCAATAACACTAGGTTGTTGACATCGTCGTCCACTCTTTTATGTTTGAATCATCCGATGAAGACGACGACGATGAAGACGGTGACGATGAATTCCAATCTTTTTTCTAATAATAAAGAGGCTATTGCTTCTAGTCGTTTGTCATAAAAGTTATGCCGAAGGTTATCATAAATTACCCATCATGCCATCCACAAGTAAAATGATTCGTTTTATTTAAAAAATCAACGTCGGGTTCGGTTCTTATACGCTGATATACTTGTGAAACACAAGCACACAACTAGCCCAATGGCTAAGGCGGTGGTTCGATCCCTGGTTCCTACCCTTTTTTCTCGGTATGAAGCGCGCCTCCTCCTCCCGCACGTGCTAATGGGCCGACCCCTTTGCAGGTGGTGGCACCCCATGTTTTCTATTTCGTTTTTTGCTTTTCACTTTTTCATTTTCGTTTTTGTTTTTCCTTCTTAAGTTAGTTCGAGTTTTCAAAAGAATCAAATTTCAAGAAGTTGTGAGCTTTAAAAATATATTGAGAAATCATAAATGTTTTGTGAATTCAAAAAATATTGAAAAAATCATAAAATGTTCATGATTTAAAAAAATTGCATATTATAAAAATATTCACTCAAATAGATGTTCATGAAACAAAAAATGTTCATGATTTAAAAAAACCAGTATTCAAAACTTATTCTGGAAATAGAAAAAATATACTCAAAATTTTAGAAAATGTTTCCAAAAATTAAAACAGATCCATAAATAATTAACAAAACGAACCGTCGCTTGCATAGAAGTTTTATTAGGGGATCTGTAGAGATCCTTTTATGATTTTATTTAGTCCCTCGCATCGGGTTAAAAAAAGGTTTCTGTGTTTCGTACAATGCCGAGCCCCCAAAAAATTGCCACAACTTCCTATAGGTTAGTTTTTGTAAGTTATATAAAAATAACTAAATGTCTATTTTGCCTACACAACTATGTTTATTCTGATACCACGGTACTGGTTATGGTAAACACCTCTATGCCAGGTCAAGACGAGACACATCATTTGTCAGTCTAGCTCAGGCATGGTCCATGAATGCAATTTGCTCAGCCAAAAAATATTTCATTGTGACGCCTTAAGAAATCAAATCGTGATCAGACCATCACAATTTTTGTTTTGAAATGACTTTTTAGAATTCCCTTATTTCATCATGACATCACTTAGACATTGTTTGTGAAATGACACTAAAAGTCCTTATCTCATCCTCGCATTTGATTCAGACATTTTTTTATATCTACCACACTTGCATAATCTCCCGTTGCAACGCACGGCCATATGTGCTAGTCCATCTAAAAAATTGCACGCCGCGAATTTCTCCCGAATCTCACATGTCAGAATTGAGTCAAAAAGATCAGTGGGCATTGTGAAGGAAATATGCCCTAGAGGCAATAATAAAGTTGTTATTTATATTTCCTTATATCATGATAAATGTTTATTATTCATGCTAGAATTGTATTAACCGGAAACTTGATGCATGTGTGAATACATAGACAAAAGAGAGTGTCCCTAGTATGCCTCTACTTGACTAGCTTGTTAATCAAAGATGGTTAAGTTTCCTGACCATAGACATATGTTGTCATTTGATGAACGGGATCACATCATTAGAGAATGATGCGATGGACTAGACCCATCCGTTAGCTTAGCATAACGATAGTTAAGTTTTATTGTTATTGCTTTCTTCATGATTTATACACATTCCCTTGACTATGAGATTATGCAAATCCCGAATACCGGAGAACACCTTGTGTGCTATCAAACGTCACAACGTAACTGGGTGATTATAAAGATGCTCTACAGGTGTCTCCGAAGGTGTTTGTTGGGTCGACATAGATCGAGATTAGGATTTGTCACTCCAAGTATTGGAGAGGTATCTCTGGGCCCTCTCGGTAATGCACATCATGATAAGCCTTGCAAGCAATGTGACTAATGAGTTAGTTGCGGGATGATGCATTATGCAACGAGTAAAGAGACTTGCCGGTAACGAGATTGAACTAGGTATGAGGATACCCACGATCGAATCTCAGGCAAGTAACATACCGATGACAAAGGGAATAACGTATGTTGTCATTGCAGTTTGACCGATAAAGACCTTCGTAGAATATGTAGGAACCAATATGAGTATCCAGGTTCCACTGTTGGTTATTGACCGGAGATATGTCTCGGTCATGTCTACATAGTTCTCGAACCCGTAGGGTCCGCATGCTTTACGTTCGATGATGATTTGCATTATGAGTTATGTGTTTTGGTGACCGAAGATTGTTTGGAGTACCGGATGAGAACACAGACATGATGAGGAGTCTCGAAATGGTCGAGAAGTAAATATTGATATATTCGACGATAGTATTCGGACACCAGAACAGTTCCAGATCTTTTCGGGAATTTTTCAGAGTACCGGGAGGTTACC
>NC_057794.1:528451067-528452419 GCF_018294505.1 Triticum aestivum
AGTAATGGGCCATAGGGGAGAGAGGAGGCAGCCCACAAGGGTGCCCCCCCATGGGAGTCCGAATTGGACTAGGGGAGGGGGCAGGGCCCCCTTTCCTTCTCCTCCTCCCTCTCCTTCCCCCTTTTTCCCCCTCCATGAGAAGGAATAAGAGCGGGGCCAAATCCTACTAGGACTGGGAGTCCTAGTAGGACTCCCCCCACTTGGCGCGCCCCCTAGGGCCCACCTCCTCCCTCTCCCTCCTTTATATAAGTGGGTAGGGCACCCCTTGGAGACACACTAATTGTTTCAAGCCATGTGCGACGTCTCCCTCCACGGTTTACTCCTCCGATCATATTCACGTAGTGCTTAGGCGAAGCCCTGCGTGCATCACATCACCATCACCGTCACCACACCGTCGCGGAGAAACTTTCCCTCCACACTTTGCTGGATCAAGAGTTCGAGGGACATCACCGAGCTGAATGTGTGCTGAACTCGGAGGTGTCGTACGTACGGTACTTGATCAGTTGGATCGTGAAGACGTTCAACTACATCAACCGCGTTAACCTAACGCTTCCGTTTTCGGTCTACGAGCGTACGTGGACACACTCTCCCTGTAACGCCCCAGATATAACTTTCTCAATTTGTACTCCAACTCTTGTCGTTTCCGGCGTTAAGTTATATTTATTTCTCGGGTTCGGGTCTTTGTCTCCGTGTGTTATTTTCGTTTTCATGCATCTCATATCATGTCATCATGTGCATTGCATTTGCATATGTGTTCATCTCATGCATTCGAGCATTTTCCCCGTTGTCCGTTTTGCATTCCGGCGCTTCGTTCTCCTCCGGTGGTCAATTCTACCTTTCTTTCGTGTGTGGGGATTAAACATTTCCGGATTAGACCGAGACTTTTCATGCGGCCTTGGTTTACTACCGGTAGACCGCCTGTCAAGTTTCGTATCATTTGGACTTCGTTTGATACTCCAACGGTTAACCGAGGGACCGAAAAGGCCTCGTGTGTGTTGCATCCCAACACCCCTCAAATTTGGTCCAAAACCCACCAAACTCTGCTCCATGTCCTAGAGCGTTCGATCACGATCGCGTGGACGAAAACCGCACCTCATTTGGACTCTCCTAGCTCCACTTATGCCTATAAATAGCCCTCCCCATTTTTCGGATCTCAGTTTTTCTCCCCGTCCAACCCCCAAAAAAAACAGATCCGCGCCGACGGACATGTCCGGAGCCTAGCCGGACACGTCCGCCGCCGCCCACCTCAGCCACCCGGATCGCGCCACGTGGCACCGACCATCGCCGCCGCCGCCCTTCGTCTTCTTGACCCTGGTGGCCGCGCCACCGCGGGCCGCCACCGCCGGGACGCC